>NC_091744.1:5474545-5597045 GCF_043380555.1 Nothobranchius furzeri | reverse complement strand
CCAGTTTTATTAAAGCGGCTCAGCTGTTTACAGCATTGTGGAGTACTTTATAACAGACATTATGACATAGAACCGCTTTACGGCACAAACCCAGCTGCAGTATTGATAACTTTAAACAACTATTGATCTTACAATATTCTAATAAATAGCGTACTTACCCATTTTTAATGAATTAGAATCTCACAAAACACGATGGCAAGTCTGATCACTTGAAAACAAAAGAGTCACTTTCCACTTCCTGTTCTCAAGTATTGCGTGATGTTTTGACTATTGCGTGACTTTCCAAGAAGCTCTCAGTGGCGTGGCACTTCCTGTGTGACCATTTGACTTCCCAAGACCACGGCGCTTCCGCCTTTATATGCCCCAGGGTTAAGTCTCCTCCCTTTCCTGTTGGCTCCTGGGTCCCCCAGAAGAACGAAAAAATTAATGAAGAGGGCTAAATTTTTCTACTGAGCTCTTTTATACTCCCTGAATCGCAAATAGGTTGTACTTCAATTTAAATGAAAACTAATGATGTGTGGTTCGACCATGCCAGTCACACACTTTGAGATTTATGAGCGTGTAAAAGTTTGGAATTAGCACGACCACAAATCAGACGTTGGCACACCACAGAATCTTTTCTCCCCCAGCATACCCAATATTTACCAAATGACCAGATTTATGGTGGATTTGAAGTTCGCTTAACCTACAGCCATTTTTTCCTTCTCTCTTCGTGTCTGGTTCAATGACGTCCCTTTAGCGATACACATTTGTTGTCCTGAACGTAACTTCACACAAAACCAAAAATAATGTTTCCCCCTTTTGAAAATACATGTGTTCTTGACATCAAAATTGATCGTTAAAATTCACATACATTATGTGTGAAATCCATGGAATGTAACTAACAGGATTAATAGCATTTTTAGCCCCACTGACTTGCATTCATTTTTTTGTTCTACGGGCAACTATGGTCTGGAAGTAGTTGGGCATAACTTAGGCTCCTTATTAGCCCTGTAAAGTAACAATGGGCAGTTTCCTGCTCCTCCACCCTAGTGGTTGAAAATAGAATTACAACATCTTAGGTGTGTTCTTGCTGTGTCTTTGTAAATCCATGCTTTCGTTCTTTTTTTAAACACAGAAACAGTTTTGTTTACCTGTTTGTAGCTACGGTTTCGCCAACAGCTGCCGGCTTCTTCAGGCTGACGCTGATGGTGGCGCGTCACTTCCTTCTCCGTTTATCTGCGGGCAGCAGAGGACGTTGTCGCCCTCTACTGCCCGCTCTCCCCTCTCGCGCGCCACCATCAGCGTCAGCCTGAAGAAGCCGGCAGCTGTCGGCGAAACTGTAGCTACAAACAGGTAAACAAAACTGTTTCTGTGTTTAAAAAAAGAACGAAAGCATGGATTTACAAAGACACAGCAAGAACACACCTAAGATGTTCAAAGAGAAATACGGACAACAAGGAACGAAGGACTTCCGCCGTTTGGAACGATTACACCAGAAACGCGCACGTCTAAGAAACCACCTTCGCTTCTGTTTAAGATGCCGGGACGAAAACATCACACCCACAAGCCTACAGCTGAAAACATCGATCCGGACCAAGACAGCACAAAATATAATAGAAAGAGCACAGAGAGCACTGCTCAAGGAGAGGATAAGGAACGTCATAACCAAACAGAGGCGTGTGGAGGACAAACTGGAAAGAGGACACCTGGACTTGAAAAGGAATTACAAACTTGATAAACAAATGGAGGAACTAATTAAAGGACACATGATGGAAAAACAGGAACAAGAGTTCATAAAAGTGAAAGAAAGACACATAAAGAAGTTAAACAGACTCATAAACAAGAAAAAGAGGGGAGAAATACAAGGCAACTCCACACCAAACTCATGGGTATGTAACATTTCACAATACAAACTAACAGAAGCAGAAGAGAGCATATTAAAGAAAGGTTTAAACTTTGCAGTCACACCAAAAGAAATACCATATGATGAATTTATTGTAGCAACAGAACTAGCATGTCAACAGATCACAGATGAGGGAAAGAAAGCAGAACTCAGAAATAACGTAGTTGGGATATTAAAAAACAGCCAAATTCAACACAGCAATATTACAAAAGAAGAACAATCAGCCATGACAGCTTTATCCAAAAATGAACAGATAATTATTCTACCGGCAGATAAAGGAAGAACCACAGTAGTTATGGACTGAGAAAAATATAAACAACAGATGAAACAGATGCTAGAAGACAAAAATACATATGAAATACTTAAAAAAGATCCAACAGAAAACATTAAGAAAAACATGAAAAAATTACTGAAGCCACTGCACGAAAAAGGCAAAATAACAGAAAAAATGTACAAACACTGGATTCCCACAGCAAACATAACACCAAGAATATATGGAACACCAAAAATACATAAACAAAACACCCCACTTAGACCAATAGTTGACAGCATAGGTACACCAACATACAACATGGCAAAAGATATCAGCAGAATCATCAGCCCGTTATTAGGAAATACAGACCAACACTGCAAAAATAGCATAGAATTGGCAAAAGAACTAAAGGAAATTACAATAGAAGACAACGACATACTCATCTCACATGACGTCACATCTCTGTTCACAAAAACACCAACCCAAAAAACCATAGACATAGTAGTTAACAGAATCAGACAAGACAAAACTTTACATAAAAGGACAAACCTCACAGCAGATGACATAGCACAACTGATAGGACTGGTAGCTAACTCCACTTACTTCACATACGACAACACAATATACAAACAACTGGAAGGCTTCGCCATGGGTAACCCGTTATCAGCCACCCTGTGCGAGTTTTTCATGGAAGACCTGGAACAAAAAGCCATAGCCACCGCCCCCCCAAACTGCAAAATAAAACTATGGAAACGCTACGTAGACGACATACTGGAAATCATACCAAAAGGACAAACAGAAACACTAACACAACACTTAAACAATATTGACGACATGGGCAACATAAAATTCACTTATGAGTTAGAAACAGAAGGCAGCATAGCATTTATGGACATGAAAATCACCAGGCAGACCGACGGGACCCTAAACATAAACACATACAGGAAACCAACACACACAGACCAATATTTATTATGGACATCAGAACACCCCACCATACACAAAATGTCAGTAATCAGAACATTATATCACCGAGCAAACATAATAACAGAAGAGAGAGACCGTAAACAAGAGGACAAACACATACAACACGCTTTAAAGACCTGCAGATACCCGACATGGGCAATAAACAAAGGAAAACAACAAACAAAAACAGAAAGCAAAGAACAACCCAAAAAAAGAACCAGAAACCCAGAAAGACAAGAACCAAAACCAGTGATAACCCTACCATACATCAGAGGCATAACGGAAAAAATAAGAGCAACAATGAAAAAACACAACATAAACACACCAACAAAGCCATACACAACAGTTAGAAACAGACTAGTACACCCAAAAGACAAAATATCAGCTGGACAAAAATGTGGAGTCATCTACGAAATCCCATGCAAAATATGCAATAAAACATACATAGGAGAAACCAGACGCCAACTCAACACACGGACAATAGAACACAGAAAGGAGTGCGAGAAAGAGGCAAATCGTAAACACACAAGAGCAGCAAAAGAAGAAGCAGAAAGTACAATAAAAAAGTCAGCCGTAACAGATCATTGCTTAAGAGAAAACCATATAATGGACTGGGACAGCACACGGATCATAACCACCGAACAACAAAAATACAAAAGATGGATCAAGGAAGCAATAGAGATAAGGAGACGTGGATGTGGGACCATGAACAGGGACGACGGAGTTTACACGCTGGACCACGCATGGGACTGCATCGTCGGAGAGGGGAGAGCGGGCAGTAGAGGGCGACAACGTCCTCTGCTGCCCGCAGATAAACGGAGAAGGAAGTGACGCGCCACCATCAGCGTCAGCCTGAAGAAGCCGGCAGCTGTCGGCGAAACCGTAGCTACAAACAGGTAAACAAAACTGTTTCTGTGTTTAAAAAAAGAACGAAAGCATAGAATTACAACTTTTATAAACAACCCTGCTCGCTAACAACGAGCTAACACTAACATGAGCAGGGGTGGAATGGGACCAAAATTCGGCCCTGGCATTTTTATAAACCGTCGAAGCGGGGGAAGAATGCTGTGGAATTGGGGGGTGGGTGCTCACAGACTCACCTCTATCCCGCCAAATGTGAGGGTGGGGGTGAGGGGTTGTGTCGGCCCAAGCTGGGCAAGCAGCCCACTTTGCTAAGCAGCCCACCGGGAAAGTGCCAGCATGTCAGATTGGCCAGTCCACCCTTGAACATCAGCCAACTAATACTAAAATATACCACAAAGGGAAAATATCCACACTGTTGGACAAAAATATTATTACTTATAAGTCCAAAAGCAACAAAGCCAGGTCACCATCAGTCTGTGATTTTTTTTTGTAGCCTCCCGTCAAGCTAATGTAGGCCACACCGATGTTCACTCTGGCTTTAGCTCTTTGCTTTGCCTCAAAAGACATTACTCTCTTACTTTCACTTCCAGGCCAACATGAAGCCAACAGAAAATGCAAACATCTTTTTTTCTTCTTTTTGTGCTTTTTATTAATGATCGGCGAACTGAAAATGCTAACAGCTAGCATTACAGCTAACAACCATAAAGCAGGTTATTACAACCTCAAATGAATTTAAAAATTTATTAAAATGGTGGAACAGATAAAAACATTTTCTTGAAGTGTACATCAAAAAGGAGGTCACAAATTGTCTTGGCGAGTTAGTATCAGAGATTTCCAGATAGGTTTTATTCTGGTAACTGGGTGGGTTATTATTATAATTTTTTTGTCAGTAAACAGCTTCATCATGGTTTCATGATGAAAGCAGACAGAAAGGTGGAGATTCCTGTTATCAAACATCTTGATGCTAATGGGTTGCAGTAAAGACTGGGAATCCATGTTTGTGTGAGGGAATTCAACTCCAATCAAACAATCGTACACCAAATAATTTTCTTTTATTAATTAAATAAATTTCAGCTGGTATTTTATCATGCTGGCAAGTAAAAACTTGAGATGAGAAGGAAAAGCAGAATAGAAACCCAATGGGTGAACATTAGCACTTCTGTGGCTGATCATCTTGTGTGTCGCTGAAGTCGTTGCTCTTGCATCACACTAATGTCAGATGGTTTTCTCTCTCTGAAGAATCAGAGGAATGAAAACTATGCACTTTGTGTATTTGATTCACTAAAAAGGTCACAAATACTCTAAAAGTTGTACACAAACTCGTGTAGCAGCACACCGAGTAAGCATCAGAATGACGCACTTGTACGTCAGTCGTGCTCATTAACCAGAGTTAAACAGGTGAATACATGAATGCATATCTTTACGTTTTCCTGTTTAATAAAAATGTTCATAGAGTCAGGTCAAGACATTTACTCAACAGATCCTATCTTTAAACATTCAGGTGCATGATTTTTTTTTGACAAAGCTGTTTCTAACAGTTTTTTTTTCCTGAAAGTAGAGATAAAATATTTGTGAAAAGTTTTTTTAAATTCATTATATTTATCTTAGATCATTTTTAGGGTAAATAGACAAATATCTTCAGGATTACTTCAGGCATGTTCAAAGGGCAGTCGGGAGGCTATTTGCCGTCCGCCAGAATGACTTTGTGCTGCCCCTTTTGCATTTCTGTTCAATTTTGTCACTTTAAAACTTTTTATTGTTCTGATTATTACTAACATGCCTATGTTGAACCTTTTTTAGGAGTACAAATAAAAACAAATCAAAATAATAATTGCTTATTTTTTTACTTATTTTTTACAAATCACATTTTCAAGGCCTACGAGAACGATTAACTTGACAGTTTTAACTGCAGTTTTCTAAACTTTGGACACCCCATTTTACATCTTTCAATATTTTTAAACGTTTTATTTTTGTACCTAAGTAATTAAAAGACAAAATTTCAAAATGTGGCCTCTCCTTTTTGATCTGAAGATATTGTGCTGAAATCTCCAAAAAATGAAGGAATGCAGATATTTGACAAATCTTGTAAATAAGCTTGGAACAATATCAAAGAAATTAGCATTTTGAGTATATGTTTTAAATAACAGTTGTAGTCCTTTTTGTGTTTTCTAATTCATGTTAGATCTGATGATTTCTTTGAGAGTTTCATTAAAAGCTGTCAAGTGGTTCATAATCGAACTCACACACACACACACACACACACACACACACACACACACACACACACACACACACACACACACACACACACACACACACACACACACAGGCAAAAACAACATCAAAGGCAAAAACATAATCACCCAATGTTTACTTTTCAGCCTTGGGTGATAAGAAAGAAAGAAAGAAAGAAAGAAGAAAGAAGAAAGAAAGAAAGAAAGAAAGAAGAAAGAAAGAAAGAAAGAAGAAAGAAGAAAGAAAGAAAGAAAGAAAGAAAGAAAGAAAGAAGAAAGAAAGAAAGAAAGAAACAAGAAAGAAAGAAAGAAAGAAAGAAAGAAACAAGAAAGAAAGAAAGAAAGGAAACAAAAAATAAAGAAAGAAAGGAAACAAAAAATAAAGAAAGAAAGAAAGAAAGAAAGAAAGAAAGGAAACAAAAAATAAATAAAGAAAGAAAGAAAGAAAGAAATAGATATTTTCTATAGCGCCTCTCAAGATAAAAATCATGAGACGCTTCACAGAAACAAAACATTTTAAATATAAAAAAGATTTAAAAAATGATTAAAAATATGTTTAAAATGACAAAAAATTAAATATGTGATTAAAAAAACAAGGAAAGGGAGAGAGAGAAAATGAATAGGAAAGAGGGAAATCGGTGGATCTCGGGAAAGGTGGAATAGGTAGAAAGAGCAGAATAAGGAGAGGGTGGTGCTAAAAGTCATGTAAAAGCCACCTTGAACAGGTGAGTTTTCAGCTGCTTTTTAAACGAGCCCACTGATTTCAGGCTCAGGGGAGAGCATTTAAAGCCACTACAAGTTCCGGAGTCTGGGGGCCACAGCAACAAATGATCCGTCACCTTTGGTCTTTAGTCTGGTGCGCTGCACAACCCGTAGGTTAAATAAAGCCTATTAATGAAAAACTAGTAAAAATCATTAACACACACTTGAAATTGACAGCAAACTGCATAGTCTCAACTAGGATTTCTTCCTTTTATGGCTAATTAGACAGGGATTATCTCTGATCGTTCTAACTCTGGTTTCGTTATGGCCTCTGTGTGTTCTTCCAGCCGTGTCCAAGCTATCTAAGGCAGACCTGTTAACTTAGGCCAGCTAGCCATGTTTGTGTGTATTTAAACAGGTTGATAGCGGCTGGCTGTGAGCCACTGCTCTGATCCACTGTTTGTGCATCTCCTTGTTGGCTCCACAACAGTGTGAACAGGCCAGAACCCTAGAGCTGAAAGGCAAACATACTGTATAGTTGCCTGCTTGTCAGCATTTGTCGACATCGCCGTGATTGGCAGTCTGCTAAAGAGACACGTTTTATCTTTAGTAAGCTTGGATGGAATAAGAGGAGGATTAATCCATCATATTCACCCTTATAATAAATGAGGTCATTCTATATAAGTTGTGTCCAATCAGCACGTGTATTCTAAACCCTTTGAAAACACAAACCTTTGATTTGTTTGAATTGTTCCGTGCCACTTCCAGTGTGAAGTCGTGCATCAGGACGCCTCAGACGGGGAGTCAGCAGGAGATCCCATGTTGAATCCAACAGGAGTGACTCATGCAGTTTAAGTGGATACTGAATTTCAGCACATGTAATACACACCAGCATGAATCATTAACTGCACTGTGACAGATGCACTGATTAAATTGCAGCCTGTCTTCGAGCACTATTTAAAAATATTTACATATTGAGTCGTACGCCAGTTTAGGCCCATCACTGTACTGACTGGAAATGTCCTGGATCCCTGCGGCGCTCCTCAGATGCCTGAAGCGGCTAATTTCAGGCTTTTCACTTGGCTATATCATCATGAGATGAATAAGAGCTGCCTTTTGCTACATTATATGGAATTCATCCACACATCAGTGAACATTCATGAGTTTGTAAAAGCATGAAAGATATAAATGTGAGCAGTTGGAAATGTTGCTAAAGGGATGCTTTTGGGCCATTAGGAAGTTAGAGTTATGGGATTTGTGGGTAACTCGTGCTGATTGGTTGCAGCTCAGGAGGAAATGACATATGTCTGATGTCTCCAAACAACCGGCATTTGTAAGAGTTGAAAAGTTGGTGAAGCAGAATGCTTTGTAAAACATTTATAAAATTGTTGCATGAGCTGCTGTGAAATTTGGAAAACTGTAGCTGTAGCAACTGACTTTAATCTCATGCTGTGCTCAAATTAGCTGTTAGCTCATACTATTTATCTGAACACAGGCTGTTCAGGAAGTTGTCCATAAATTATAAACAGATCTCTAAATGGAAAAATGTCACTTTAATTATAGATTGTTGCACAAATAGTGTAATAACTATTTTTTGTGTTTTTCATTGACTTAAAATTTTTGCTTAATTTAAATTTTTGAGGGGAGTTCTGAGTAAAATTATAAAACAACAAATGGCCAAAAGAATTGTAGTTATTTGTAGGAAGTTTTATTTATGTAGGTCTTGCCCATATTTCATGATCTTGGCATATGTGTTTTATGTTTAAAGTTTAAGCTTTTGTCATTGTTTACATATTTTTTTAATCAGGAAATGGAAAGTGCAAGGTTAAATATGTATTCTTTAGTGTACCTGACCAGCATGTGTGTGTATGATACTTAAAAGTAGTGATGCACCAATATGAAATTTTTTGGGCCGATACTGAAATCTGATATTAAGATCACTGTTATGGCCGATAACCGATATTTGCCGATATCGATATACTGACATTAAAATCAGCAGATTTTGTATAGAATGAAAATTATTAAAGGTGAATTTACATTATTATGTACACACAACACACACATTTACGGTTCTGAGATGATTTCATTCACTGTCACATGACTAAACAATTACACATCACCCCCTCACCCTCTGAAACAGGCAAACAAATGGAGACTAGATGGAAAAAATATCGGTTGTTAAGATCGGCCTGGTTTTATGTATCGGACCAATACCGATATGTTAAAAAATGACTAACATCAGCTGATACCGATAGTGATGCTGATATATTGTCCATCCCTATTTAAAAGGTGTAAATAGCTATACATTGGGTGTACTACTTCCTATGTTAAATTGTATGTTAGGCGTTTTATTCCTTTGGATGAACCTGTTTCCGTCTCAAAGTGTTGGCTTTGAAGGGGACTCGGGTTGTTTTTGGACACATTTCCAGTTGCTCAGACATTCCTGCCGCCACACAAAGAGTGACATCAAAAGTTGGTAGACAATCATTGTTTCCTTCATTTAGGTAGTAAATTGTTTCCTACATTAACTGATTGTCAAAACTCTGTCTCGGTTGGGTGTTACAAGCATGATTAAACAAGTCAGTTACAGAAAACCACCCATGGAGAAGGTGGGTTAATGTTTACCTTTTTGCTGGAAGACACCACGTATTGGTGCTTTTTTTTTTTTTTTTTGTATTTTCCTGACAGCTTTTCACAGATTTGGATGTATGGTTTTAATTCTTAGAATATTTTGGTTGAGTGCTTTTCTTTAATTTTACATCGATCAGTTTGGTGAACAAAACATTGTGTGGTCTTTTTTTCCGGTCAAGTCAAACCAGCAAAATGAAAGAACATTACGTCTGTCTAAATGAGATTTTTCTGTTTTTCTGTTAGGGATGAAAACCTACCTGATCTCTGGACGGAAGCTGGAGCACGATCAGCACTGTGGCTGTAGTCAGATGGGACCACCAGGCGGGGACTGTGTGTCCTCTTGCCCTTTCGCCCGCACACCAGACCTTATCCCTGGGGAGGCGCATGCTGCAGAATCCCTCCTGCCTCAAAAACCACCTGATCGAATCGCGGTGAGAATCCTTTTTAGGAATCTCATTCTAAAATAAGAAATTTCTGATTAGCAGCAATCCGGAGTTTTCCCCCTTCAAGCATTTATGATTTTTTTTAGAAATCTGAAAAAAATATAGTCTTACTCTGTATTGTATTATAATGTAGGCAATACCTCTTTTATTTTTTTGGTAAGCCTGTCCCCCATCCCTTAGAACTCATGCAGTTTGAACTGAGCGCCGTTCAGCATTAGCCAATAGCGTCAGACATCCGTTTACGTACAACTGCCAATCACAGAGGGTGCGCAAGCGATTGAGGACATACCTAGGCAGATGCAGAATTGGCCACCTTTCTTGTGGACTTGTAAGTCTTTAAAATATAAATATGCGAATAAACTACATAACACGAGGATAATAATTGTTAAACAATGTGTGTTATAACATTCACGAACAAGAGGCATTGCTTTCTGCTGTAAGTACTGAAGTTATAATAACGCAGTGGTTCCTAACCTGGGGGTCCCAACCCCCACAAGGGGGCGCCAAAGCCTCTCAGTGGGTCGCCAGGACCTCTCCACTTTAAGGGGTTAAAACTTCATTTATTACTTGTTTATAGCCTACATTTTGCTCACATTTTTTTCCTGAGTGAAAAGTTTACTGATATTATGACAGGAAATAATTAGTACAGAAAAAGTAACACACTTTTAAGAACATTTTGCTCAGCTCTCTGTTTTATTTTCAAGTGTCAAAAGTTCATTAAAGATAGGACTGGTTGATTAATCACAGCCTTTACAGTAAATAATCTAGTATAAACAGTAATATACACATTTAAGTACATTTTGCTCAGTGTATTTTTTATGTGTCTAATGTTTATTGAAAGGAATGATTGATTTATCAGTGTTTACAAGAAACAATGTGTTCAGAAAAGTAATACAAACTGTCAATCACATTATGCTCTGTTTGGTTTTGTTAATGACTTTGTTCTGTACTGGAGCCTACTATTACTGTTATCTATTGAATCAAAGCATATTAAAATGTGCTTGAACAATTTTATCATTTCTTAATAATGTTTGTACTGGAAGAGAGAATGGGAGGGGGTCGTCAAAAATTTTACTGGTAAGAAACGGGGTCCCTTGGGAAAAAGGTTGGGAACCACTGTAATAATGTATCAAGGAGTGATACATTTGTCAGCCACTAGATGGTGCCGTTGGATAAAAAATACTCTGGATTATAGCTTTAATGTAACATCGAGCAGTTTTGGATGGACAACTATTACACAACCCTGCTGTTGCGTTAACAACGAGCCAACACTAA
This sequence comes from Nothobranchius furzeri, assembly GCF_043380555.1. Taxonomy (NCBI): domain Eukaryota; kingdom Metazoa; phylum Chordata; class Actinopteri; order Cyprinodontiformes; family Nothobranchiidae; genus Nothobranchius; species Nothobranchius furzeri. The sequence goes on along the minus strand of NC_091744.1, from coordinate 5,585,792 downwards.
TGTGAGCCAATTAGTACTAAAACCATTAAGTAAAAGGGTCCACACTGTTGGACAAAAATATTACTTCTTACATATCCAGTAGCAACAAAGCCAGGTCACCATCAGTTCGTGATTTTGTAGCCTCCTTTAGCTCCCTCAAACTAGTGTAGGCCGCACTGATGTTCATGGTGGTTTTAGCTCATTGCTTTGCCTCCAAAGACATTACCCTTTTATTTCCAGGCAAAGACAATCGGTGAACTGAAAATGCTAACCGCTAGCATTACAGTCATAAAGCAAGTAAAGAGTGCTCCCTAGGACTAGCCTGACCAGCCTCTAGGAACCAGGTCTAGAAACTCATCTATTCAAACAACTGCACCCCCGAGAATTATAACCGAGCCAATCAGCGCTGAGCAGCGTACGTTGCACACCGCGACGCTCAGTTTCTCCAAAACAATTAATACGTTGTCTGAAGCAGAGTTCACTGCGGCTCTTTCCTCTGTTCTAAATGACTTGGACATGTCTTTAAAACCACAACAAGAATAAGCGCTAAAAGCCTTTCTTATAAAGAAAGATGTTTGACTACAGCTAAAAAAACTAGAGTTGCGCGGTACAGTCGGCATTTTTGCCTTTTTCTCTGATTGGTTCTTTTTGAGCTGGCTAGTCCTGCCCCTCATGTGCCTCTCTGCCTGTGAGTAACCAGACTAGTTCTCTGTGCAGAATTAAACAGAGGAAGAGTCTGGCAGGCCAGACTACCCTAGGACACCTACCCGCTCCGCAAAACTATCAAGTGCGTTTTTGGTCAGCAGAGGGCTGCAGAGTGGCGTCAAAAAGGAAACTGGTCAAGTTTGTAACCCAACAAATCACTGAGATGAATGTTAAAGCTCTAGCTTAAAGTTTAAAAACTATCCGTTGTTACTTTAATTTTAATTAAGTTGATAACATTTAATTCCCAGCAATAAACTAAATGTAAAAAATGCTGCTGAAGCTCAAGCTATAATCATCTGCATGCGTTTTGATTAGTCAGTCTCTCACTCAGCTGTCCTTTTGTCCTTCTAGCCGCCTTGTGTTTTCCATAGCACAGTTCGGTCTTCTGTGACAGAGCAAGGAGATGATGTGGCTGTGCTGAATGGCTGCCAGGAAGAACACAAGACCAGCGGTGCCAAGGTACAGTACAGTGACGCTAATGCTGCACTCCTGTAAACAGTCCCCGCTCAAGAAACTAAAGTGATGATTTTTTTACGTTTTAATCATTTAAGGTGTGATTAAAGCTCTCAGTTTGGAGAATTCAGAACACAGCGCCAAAGTTTTTGAAGAAATACTCCCCAATGACTCGTTTAAATATTTAGTAACAGCTGCAGTTCGAAACTAGCTTTTAAAATTGCATGAAAGGTGCAAGAATGCTAAGATCTAGACAGTGTTTTCAAATGAAGCCAATGTTGATACCGATTCACAGGAATGTGGGCTCTGAGTTTTGGTCTGATCGGCACATGCATTTATGGATTGCACGATTCATGAGATGTGTGCGGTGGCTGCTAATTATCTCCCTTTGAAAGTCTTACCTGGGCTTTCCAACGGATGTGTAAGCGACGTATAACGTAATAGACGCAGTGCATCCCTTCCTACCCGTATGGTTTCAGATGGGCAGTTTCTATGCAGCTTGTCTCGGAACCACCAGAATTTTTGAGTTATCATTCATTCTTGAATGCTGTTCCAGCTCTGCCACTCGATTTTCGAGCAAGTCAATTTTCCTTTCTTGTTCCATATTTCTCATTTTAAGATCTTTAATCTCAGTAAGTAAGTCCTTAATGCAGGCTTGCTGTTTTGTCAAAGTTGACAACTCAGCTGTCATCATGCTCACAGAATCCTTTAACTCCTCCATATCTTTCTGTAGTACTTTCATTGCCATTTTTGTGGCCAGATATAAAAAAAGTTCACTTAGCTTTTGTTGAGATTTTCTGTGTAGCCAGGCTTAGCGTAGATGAGCCAAGAAACAGGTCCTGGTAGCTGATGGTGGATCCTGGCTGCCAGACTCGAAGGTCGGTGACAGTACCTGGCTGCTAGGCCCGGAGGCCGGCGGTGGAGCCCGGCTGCTGGTCCAGGAGGCTGCCGGTGGAGCCCGGCTGCTGGGCCTGGCGGCTGATGGCGGAGCCCGGCTTCAGCGGTCGGAGATGGTAAACACGTCTCGTCTCTTCTTGTCTTCTTCCTCCTATCTGGGTTCCCGTCGCAGTGGCAGCTGAGTGTCAGCGTCTAGTTCACACAGTAACAAGTAATAATGATTGCAGCATGTATACTAAAGGTCTGTGGTTTATTTAATGTTTTTTTTTACCTCCGACAAGGAGGTATCATAGATAACATTTCACTTTTTTACAAGTTAAGCAATACAAAATCTGCACATCTTTTATTTTGAAAGTTGACAGATGTTTTGCACTGCTCCCGTGTCTGATTACCTGTGCTGATCTAACTGGCCGAACTTGCAGTAGCTCAGGAGGTAGCGCGGGTTGTCCTGTAAAGGGAGGGTTGTAGGATTGATCCCGGCTGCCGGCAGAGAATGCTGCTCTTGTGTTCTTGGGCAAGACACTTAACCCACATTGCCTGCTGGTGGTGGTCGGAGGGACTGGTGGCGCCTGTTCTCGGCAGCCTCACCTCTTCATTGCTCCTCAGGGCAGCTGTAGCTACATCGTAGCTCATCACTACCAGGGTGTGAATGTGTGTGTGCATGAGTGAATAACTGTGTTGTAAAGCGCGTTGGGGGGGTTCTAGGACTCTAGAAGGCGCTATATCAAATATAGGCCATTTACCAATTTACCATTTCTTGCCTTCTGGAAGTGTAGCACGTAATAAATAGACCCAAAGCATGCATTTTTCGGAGCGACGCTATCCTACGCATCTGAGCTGCATCTAAGCTTCTCCATGCCTGGTGGAAACACACCCATTGACTATCAGCTGTGTATTGTGCTTTGCGGACGTTACACGATGATGAGGCATCCAGTGGAAAGCCGGGGTAAGCTCTGCCTGTCACTTGGATGGGTAGTTCATCGTCAATCTCAAAGCAAAATTTAAACTAGGCAGAAAATGAGATGGATTATATCGTATAGATATATCGTAGAGGTAGAACATCTATTAAGCACACAGTTTGCACAACATGGATGGTGTTTGGTTGAACAAATAATTATAATGTTTTACATTTTTTATACAAAATTGAGATTATTCTTCGAGCAGTTAAGATGCACACCTCTCAGAATTACTCCATACAACCCATCCTGCAAGGAAACACACTTGGTGTCCATCCTTTAACCCTTTGGTGCATAATGGTCACTACAGTGGACAGGTACTCAAAATTGTTATTTATTTGTTTTTGCTATTAAGCACAGCTGTTGAAGACTTTATTGCATTTGAGCCCCTCCATTTGGACTTCAGTAAGCCAAGCCAACATATTTCATGTTCAGAATGCACGCTGTCCACTGAGGTGGACATGTAATAAATTATTTGTAAATTATAAAATTTTACAAAAAATATTTGTTGAAATTTGTTTCATTCACACTTAAAGATGAATGAAAAAAATTGTTAAAAAAATCATGGTTGAAGATTTCATAATTCATGCATCAAAGGGTTAATTTCTGTCTCTTTTTCTTTCCTTTATCCCCTTCATCTCCTCATGAAGTTCATCCCGGGCCACAGCCCAGCAGTCAACGGCCTCCTGAGCCCCCCGCTGGAGCTGGTGCGTGCCAGCCAGAGTTCTCTGTGTGACATCCTCCAGGAGAAGGAGAAGAAAACCAGCACAAGCACCGGAACTGGCACCAGCCTTGGCATGTCCGCAGGTGCTGCAGCTGGTACAGGCATGGATCATTCTGCCCTCATCCAGCTACGAGCCAAGAACTTCAAGGAGAAGAGCGACGCTCACTTTGTGAAAGTTATCAGGGAGGACAGGTGAGCTAAAAGGTCAAAAGTGGAGTTTATGAGCTGATATTGTTGGCTACGGATGATTATGTTGGATTGGGACTTTTAGAGAGTCCATTTGTTTATGAATAACGTTTTATCAAAAATGTCTCAACCAGGAAGAAACCTTTATACTCAAGATGGACATTAATAAAATTTAAAGTTCGTGTAAGGACTTCTACTTTTTGATGCACAGCTGTTTTTAATACATTGTTACACATTAAAACTCGTTTTTATTTTTTTATGGTTTTATAACTGGTGTAAAATATCTTCATCCTTTTTTGTTCCATTTTGTTTATCTCTGGATCTAGCCTGAAGGACTATTTCTTCAAGCCTCCAATTAACAAGATCAGCCTCAACTTTCTGGAGAGACCTCTGGAAAAGGCCTATCGCAGCAGCTACATGGAGGAGGTGTGCAAACACGAACACTGTTGTGTTCCTGTACTAATCTAGAACTTCTTTCACTTCCTGTACTGATTTTAAAATAACTCCACGTAGATTTCTTGTACTTTATTGAAACTTGCGACGATGTCTTTTGAGACAACGGCGGGGAAAAAAGTAAAATCGATTTTTTTTATTTTATTCTTGAGCAAACACTTTCTCTCAGTCACATTTTCAGTTGTCCTGCACTGACCCCAGAGGTTGTTCAGCCTCCTGCTGGTACATCTTTGGTACTGCAGGCTAAAAAAACACGTTTTATGTTGTTTTGCCTTTTTCTGCTCAGAGAATCATGTCTTTCACTCCGTTTCTGAACTCTGAGTCACTGAGTCATTCATGTTGATTCGTTTTTTCCTTTTATTGTAGCACACTGAAGAAAAGAATACCAATAAAGTTTTTAGGGTTCGTTTTGTCATTGCGTTTGATTCGTTTTCACTGAACTGTTTCCCTGCAGGTGAAGAACAAAGTTCAAGTGCAGACCTTTGCGAGCCCCACCTTCAGCTCCTTTTTGGATGTTCTACTCAACGGTTTTGTCTTCGTGGCCCTGACCCTGGCCTGCTTCCTTCCCTCTCTGGCTAATGTGGGCTCCCCAGCACTCGCTGCCCTGATCCTGGCTCCCATAGCTGGGCTGTTGGAATTGGCCTCACTGGTGCTCTCCATACGGTGAGAAATACTAATAAATCATGTTTCTATAACATGATATATTCATCATTTCAAACTTTCATTTTATGAAACAAATGAGTCAGAACGTTTTTCCAGTTCATCAAAAAGAGCCAGTTGAGGTGGCTCGGATGTGGTTGGGATGCCTCCTGGATGCCTCCCTGGTGAGGTTTTCCATGTACGTCTAACCAGGAGGAGACCCAAGGGAAGACCCGGGACACGCTGGAGGGACTATGTCTCTCAGCTGGCCAGGGAACACCTTGGGATTCCCTGGAGGAGCTGGCCCAAGTGGCTGGGGAGAGGGAAGTCTGGGCCTCCATGCTTAGGCTGCTGCCCCTGTGACCCGACCCTGGATAAGCAGATGATAATGGCTGGATGGATGGAAATATGCAAGTCTACAAGTTGACTGCCTTTGTGTTTAATTCTGTTTCTCCTGGGCATCGGAGTCACAGAATTAAAAAAAACTAAAAGTAACTAATGGCAGACCACTCTAGTTCTCTGTTTAAACAGGCAGAAGAGATTTCATGTTTCTTATATTTTCTTTGGCTCCCAGTCTGCAGTGGATTAATCTCCCTGGTCAGATCTGACTGGATCGCGTCCAGTTTCATGAGAAATATCAGTAGTGGCTCCCAAGCTGGCACAAAGACATATTTGTGCAGCTTCAGTTCCAGACCTTAAAAAACTCCTCTTGTTTATGCTTTCCTGTGCTCAATGTGCAGAAAACGTGCAGTTGTGTTAAACAAGTGTGTTTTCAGAACGTTTATAAATGAATTTTCACTTTTTCACGTATCTAGATGAGACGATAAATCGTCATGATTTTGCTGCAACTTAGACCGCGGTGTTGTTTTAACAAATTGTGCTGATTGAGCTCCAACAAGAGTCTGCTGCACTTATGAGAAGCTGAGTTAATCTGCTGAAGACTTTTCTCCTGCCGCCTCCTCATCTAGCGTCCTCCTCTCTGCTCCTTTCCTGCAGCATGACCTTTTATTTGGATGAGCTGATGACCTGTACTCGCTCAATGGTCCTCTTTGTCTCCGGCTGGGTGTCTCGTCATGTGATCGGGGCCGTGTTGGTCTCCCTTCCTGCCATCTCTGTCCTGTCACATGTTGGCGTCCACCTTACCCCTCAGGTAAACTTTTAGTTGAAAGGGTTTGAGACTACAATCGACTCAGCTGAGAAATGCTTCTTAAACACTCGACGTGTAAGTGATTCCTTGGCCTTGTGCGTGGGATTATTCTATACTTCTCAAAATATTTGCCACAAACAGGAGTTCTTAATGAGGACGAGTCTCCTTTTTTTTTGAGTGAACACCTTCATCCGATTCTCAACGAGCCTGAGTCTCGCCATCCAGCTTGGAGCCAACAGCTGGTCACAAGATGTTTGGTGTTTTTATATCTTTTTTCAAAAACTCAATTACTCCATCCATTCTCCTCTCCTCTCCTCTCCTCTCTTTCAGATTCTTCAGGGCTTCATAATTATTATGATTTACACGTGATATCAATATTATACATAAAATGTTGCTTTTTGGACACTTTTTAAAATTGGGCCTATTTCAGTTACAGTAAATATTTTATGTGATGATCTGATCTGATTGGAGTCCAAATCCCTCCTCATGTCTTTATGTAGCTTAAAGCGGAAGATTCATTACGAACTGCAACTAAGAACTTGATACTCAAGTTCGATTGGTCACGCTGAGTTTTAAATGCATGCTGAATGTGAAAACAGTCTTCTACCCGTTTCCAGGATTAGCCACCAAAAGAAAGTAAAGGAGGAATTGCTCAGGTGGGAAAAAGCCACTCAGATCTACGTCACACTGAAAATTAGCATTCATGGATTCACTCATCTTAGGTTTCGACTGCAGAGGGCTGTTGTTGATTTAGTGGCCAGGAGAGAGCAGAGCTTGTCTTTGCTAGTAGAAGCTAACCGTTAGCATTAGCAACTCCACACCATGGTAGAATTCCTTCAGGCTTGAGTCATTTTTGAAGCTAAAACATCAATGTTGCATTTTTTTTTACTCAAGAAAGAAAAGTGAATGGAGGCAGTGGAAGAGTCACATTGCTGTTAGCAAATCAGAGGCAAGATGTTCACATATCATGACTAGTAGGACTTTAAATCCTGCCATTTTACCACTTCTCCTGCTAACTTCTACTTCCTGAAACAGGAGCACCAGAATATTCATTCACACTAGAGAGTACAGCACATAAATGAAGTAAAGAGTGAATGCCCACTTCAAAGAAAGATCCAGAAAGTCCAGAACTGCCGAGTTTCTCATCACAAACTTGAGTAACCTTAAAAAGTCTCCAAACCTTTACTAGGTTTATGAACCTTGTTTCAACACAAACTCAGCATTTGTAGAAAGGACTGTTATATTAGAAGTGTTGGCTCAACAAATAAAAAAGAAAAATTGCAAAAGAAGTGAAATAAAAACATCCTGCAGAAGGAAATAATCTGAAGGGACAATTAGAAAATTGCCTTGGGTCTTGATGTTTTTATTTACTAGGCTGACAGTTGGCCTGTGATATGTGGGGTCATGGTTTCAATATTCCTGAACTTTGGTGCAGAAAAGTATATATCAAATGTTCCTGATTTATCTAATAACATGAACATAAAAGTCACATTAACACGTGCCGATGCCTTTAGTTGAAAAGCAATAATAATCTTTCTTTTTACCTCCAGGTAACCATGTTCCTGTGCTGCGCCACCATCCTGGCCATCATTCAGTTTTGTAACTTCAGTCAGCTTAGTTTTTGGATGCGCTCTATCTTTGCCACCACCACAGGAGTTGCCCTGCTGCTGCTGTTATACGGCCCCTTGCACAGGTACAGGTGGGAATGATCGCCTCTGCATTTATACTTGGCAAATAAGTGACAAAGAAATAGAAGAGGAGTCATTTGTAGGCATTACATAAGTGATTTAGGGGTGTTTAAGCATTATTTGAACGTCAGTTTAATGGGAATCTACTAAACATGTCATTGATCTTAAGCATGAAGTCACTTAACAGCGTTCTCTAGAGCACCTGCTGTGAAGGAAGTGAAAAAGCGTCTGTGACCCGTCCTTTCTCCTGACTGACATCGCTCTCATCTCTTTCAGCTCAAGTAATAACAGCGTGCCGGTTCATGGGTGAGTGTCTCCATAGAAACAGAGAGCTTTGATTGATGAATGACATTTGAAGGGTCAACAGGAGCGATGGTTGTTTTATATTTCTCATAACTACAGCTCTGTGCAGCTTTTGTTCATTCCCTGACTTTTCTGCTGTTTATTTTGCTATCAGTTTCTCTCCCTCTTTCCCTCTGTAGTAAAGCCTGCTAAATGCCTCAAGTGGTTCAAATGACTCATTCAGCCTTTGCTGGCTGGAATTTCTGTGTTAGAGACACAACTTAGCTTTAATTAATTTCACAAGTTGTTCTTTATTCAGTGGGTCCTTCAGTAAAAATTTGAACATTTATTATTAGATCTTGCTTCTCAGTGGCCTAATGGTATGAGTGTCCACCCTGGGACTGGGAAATTGGGGTTCAAATCTGGTCGAGTTATAGCAAAGACTTTAAAAATGGGACCCAATGCCTCTCTGCTTGACACTCAGCTTTAAGAGGTCGGATTGGTGGGTTAAACCACCATAATTTCCTTCTGGGATTAATAAAGTGTCTTTGATTTGATATAGTTCCCAAGCCCAGCCGCTGCTGCAGCTCACTGCTGCCCACAGGCAAGGCCGGATTAACCATATGGGCAACTGGGCAATTGCCCAGGGCCCACAAACTCTAAAGGGCTCAGGGCAGCAAGGGCACGAGCAAAATTCTGTATCTGCAATTTCCCGCTTTATATTAAACTAGTGTGACCGCACGTCCTCTTTTCTCCGGACATGTCCACTTTTCACTCTGTCCGGGGCGTCCGGACTGGGGGTTCTTGTATTGATGAAAATGTCCGGCTTTTCATCCAGGGGCAGGGATGGGGGAGCTGTATATCCTACACATCCAGGGGAGCCGGAAAAAGTTTTCTACCTATGTTACCTCATTTATGGACTCTTTTGAGCAGAGAGCGGCACAGCGCTGATCGTTGTTGCGCAGTGCTCCAGGCTGCTGCGTCCAGCGCACAGTCCATTCTCAAAGTGGCGCAACAAAAAACTATAATTAGCACACAATTGTTCATGTGTGCACATGTTCTCTACTTTCTGTCTTATTTGTGCCTGAAGCACTCTGCTACTGCTGAGCTCGTCACCTGTGCTGTGGTGATTTCACCTCACTGACGCAGCATCGAAACGCGCTCTCCGCTTTACGGTCAGGAGATCCCTTTAATCTGCTCAAAAGATGAGGTGAAAAAGTAAGAATCCGGGCAGCAGTTTTTCTGGTGAATTAAGAGGAGATGCAGGAAGATGAGAGACAGACAGGACAGGAAAATAGTTTAATAAAAACAAGAAAACAAAACAAAGTGTTGAAAAGTAAAATGTAGGTAGATTTATCTCCGCTACACTTTTTTATCTGTATAAAACAATAAGTTATACACATGTAATATTTACACATCTGATACAATTCAGATCACCTTCAAAACTCAGTCACACACCCAGGGCCGTTTCAAGACATTTTGGCAGCCAAAGCAAAAAGGTAGCGCGACTCAGGGTTGCGAATGACCACAGTCACCAATTCTTGTCATGTGTCTTGCCCATGTATGTCTGATCTCTGAATTGTGTGTACTGAAACTCTAATTTCCCTCTGGGATTAATAAAGTATCTTTGATTTGATTTAACCACAGTCATGTATACGGTTTTATATAGCGATGCATCAAAATGAAAATTCTTGGCTGAAATCGAAAATGAGTAAACCAAGGCCGAAACCCGAAACACTGAAAGAAACAATTATGTCAATAATTAGAATGTTTATGTTTTATGTTTATGAATTTAGCAGACGCTTTTGTCCAAAGCACCTTGCAAGTGATTATCGGTATGTTGCCGTTGAGGCTAACAACAAAAATAACAACAACATTGACATCAATCATGGAGAGGAGGGAACAAGGAGTGGACAGTAGAGAGGGTGGATGGGTGCAGGCAGGGTGCTAGTTTAGAAGATGCTCTCTGAAGAGCAGGGTCTTCAGGAGTTTCTTGAAAGTTGAAAAGTAAGCCCCTGTTCTGGTAGTGCTTGGTAGGTTATTCCACATTTGTGGAACGATGAATGAGAAGAGCCTGGATTGTCCTGAGCGGGGTGTAGGCACTGCTAGCCGACGATTTTGTGATGACCGGAGCGGCCGGGCCGAGACGTAAGCCTTTGCAAGAGGATTCAGGTAGATGGGAGCTGTACCATCTCGGACTTTGTATGCTAGTGTTAGCAATTTGAATTTGATGCGTGCTGCTAGCAGTAGCCAGTGGAGCTCAATGAGTAGAGGGGTGACATGTGCTCTTTTTGGCTGATTGAAGACCAGACTCGCTGCTGCGTTCTGGACCATTTGAAGATGTCTCACAGTACAGCCTGGAAGACCAGTTAGAAGGGTGTTGCAGTAATTGAGGCGGGAGATGACAGTAGATTGCACGAGGAGCTGGGTGGCATGTTGTGTTAGGTATGGTCTGATCTTTCGTTTGTTATACAGCGCAAAGCTGCATGAACGAGCAACAGAGGCAACATGATCTTTAAAGGTCAGGTGTTCATCTATCACAACACCCAGATTTCGAACTGCCTTTGAAGGAGTCAGAGATAGGAAGTCATTTTGGATTGAGATATTTTGCTGTACGGATGGTTTTGCTGGGATGACAAGTAGTTCAGTTTTAGAGAGGCTGAGTTGGAGATGGTGGGATTTCATCCATTTTGAGATGTCAGAGAGACAGTTTGAAATTCGTGCAGAGACAGTGTGGTCGTCCGGTGGAAATGACAGCTAGAGCTGGGTGTCGTCTGAATAGCAGTGGTAGGAGAAGCCATGTGATCGAATGATCTCACCCAGTGATATGGTGTATATGGCAAAGAGAAGAGGTCCTAGTACAGAGCCCTGGGGGACTCCTGTGGCAAAATGGTGCATGGTAGAGGATTGTCCAAGGCAAGATACACTGAATGATCGTCCTGTGAGGTACGATTCAAACCAGGCGTGTGCTTTCTCTGTGATGTCCATGCTAGATAGAGTGGACAAAAGGAAGCCATGGTTGACAGTGTCAAATGCAGCGATAAGTCGAGCAGGATAAGCTCACAGGATTTGGCAGTCGCTCTAGCTTCTTTTAAGAATTCTGTCACTGCTAACAGAGCAGTTTCAGTGGAGTGGCCCTTTTTGAACCCAGATTGGTAAGGGTCAAGCAGACAGTTTTGTGAGAGGTATTCTGTGATCTGCTTGAAAGCCACCCTTTCAATGATTTTGGACAGAAAAGGGAGGAGAGAGATAGGTCGGTAGTTCTCCATACGATTTGGTGGAAGAGATGTTTTTTTTAGCAGCGGTTTAACCTGAGCATGCTTGAGAGAGGTGGAAAATGTACCGGATGTCAGTGAAGCGTTGATCACATGTGTGACTGCTGCGGCTACTGTAGGAGCAATAGCTTGGAGCAGCTTAGTCGGAATGGGGTCGAGTGGGCATGTAGTAGGGCGGCTGCATGTGAGATGCTTGGACACACAGTTCTCAGTGAGAGGGTAAAAAGAGGAAAATGAAGCAGTAGTGCTTGAGATGGTTGGGCTTGAAGGAGTTTGTGGTAGCGAATGTTCAGGAGTGGCCAGTTGAGTAAACTGTTTGCTTATAGCTGCCACTTTTATCAGTGAAGAATGAGGCAAAGGTGTCAGCTGATAGATTGTGGGTGGGAGGTGGAGACGGAGGGTTGAGCAGAGTTTTGAATGTCGAAAATAGTTTCTGAGAGTCAGTAGAGCTGAGAATTTTGTCAGTGTAGAAAGCTTTCTTTGCATCAGTGATGCTGGCAGAGAATGAGGACAGTAATTCATGAAATTTCAATTGATCTCCAGGATCTTTTGTTTTGTGCCATTTCCGTTCCGCAGCTCTAAGATTGGTGCGTAGAGACCGGAGGGTATCATTTAGCCAAGGGCGCGACTGAGAGGATCTAGCAGGTCTAGTGGCTAAAGGGCACAAGTTGTTGAGACAAGAGCAGAGTGTGGAGCAGAGTGACTCGATGGCTTCATTCACTTCACAAGCAGAGAATGTGCTGGGAGGTGGAAGAGTGGAGGCAACAAGGGAGGAGAAGTGGTTGGGTGCCAGATTGCGGAGGTTGCGGCAGAATGAGACCATTGGGGAGGAAGCAGTGGACCTCCCTTGTAGAGCCGTGCTGAAATGGATGAAGTAATGATCGGAAGGATGCAGCGGTGTGACAGAGATTGTGTTTATGGCACAGTTTCTGGTGAAAATGAGGTCAAGTGCTTTTCCAGCTTTGTGAGTTGAAGGACTTTGTACTATTTAGATCAAATGATGACATTAGTGACAGGAAGCCTGATGAGCTGGGATTGTCCAGGTGAATATTCATGTCTCCAAGGACCATTGTGGGACATTCCTGCTCAGGAATGGAGGAGAGCAGGGTGTCGAGTTCACCAAGAAAGTCTATGAGTTGACCTGGTTGGCGATATATGACAACCAAAAAGAATTTTTTCGGTACAGTTACCTGGATGGCATGGTATTCAAAGGAGTTGTATTTAGTGATGGGTAGCAACTGTTCCATTTGTTGGAAATTAACATGCCCGTTCCACCACCTCGGCCAGATGCACGTGAAATGTGGGAGAAAGTGCGGTTAATTGAGAGAGCAGATGGGGTAGCATTGTCACATGGTTTGATCCAGGTCTCAGTGAGAGCCATTGCATCGAGTGACAGGTGGTTTGCATATGCGGTAATGAAGTCTGCTTTGTTTACAGCTGATTGGCGGTTCCAAAGTCCCATAGACAGGTGGGTGTCTTCGGGGGGAGTTGGTTTTAGCGAGCAGAGGTTTTGAAGGTTGCGAAAGTGGTTTGCTGTGTGTGACCTTACTCTGAAGTCAGTGATCACAGGTATAGGATAATGGCACATTTTGCAAGGTGTCGATGGAGCAGCGTCTGGGTTGAGTTTGTTTGCTCTGTGTACCTGCTCTGTGGACACGCGCAGGTAGACACGTATGTCTTTACCCCGGAGGGGCTGAGACACAAGAGCTGACGCTTCAGTTATGCCACCAAACTTATGCTGTGCTACTAGTTGGAAACAGGTGTTCGTGCAGCAGCTGATTACAATGGTTGAGACCTAGAGCACCTGATGAGTATTTTCAGGGAGGGGAGAAACAGCTCGTTCACAGCCCCTGATTGCACTTATTGTTTTCATTTGGCCCAAACCGGAGCTACTAGACAACAGGATAACCCACAGATGAGTTTACTTCTCTTTCCCAATGGAAGATAGTGAAAAGCAAAAGTTTAAGAAGACAAAAACAAGCACTAACAGACACTCAAGGCCCTTCGGTGCAGATTCAAGCATTTATTGCTATGATTTATGCTAACCTCACTAAAATCAAGGCATTGCAATAAATCAATTACAAAACCATGAAACTATTTATTCAGCACTGACATAACAACAATGCACAATAAAAATTAAAACTCAAAATAAAATGTTTCACTTGGCCCCACTGGTGTACGGGCTGATTACTGAAAGGCCTGCTGAGACAGACTGTAAAATAAAATGTCCTCTAATAAAATCACTAAGTTTCAAGCACCTTTTAAATGTTTCTGTGTAGGACTACTGCTTTGTCACAAAAGTCTGTTCCTCTTCTCATCGAGGACATGATCTGAAGCACAGAAGTCTCTCACTGTGAGCGCTTGTGCAGACAACATGGATTCGGAGAGTAGCAGCAAGGACAAAGTGTTACGTTGCACGTGTTGCACCTCCACGTTTCCATAAAAATCATTTTTATTCATGAATTCAGAAGTTTTTATAGTATTAAAATCATAATCGCAGCTTTTTTTCGAACTCCGAGTACACCGCCATGTTGGATTTCTGTTTACTGAATGCGTATACGGCCTGGTAAAAGTTGGTCTAAAACCATCATGTGAGAGGTACATTACTTTCTCATTACGCTCAAAACAAAATAGTCCTGAATTAAAACAATGATCGTAATAAAAAATCTATAAAAAGAGAAAAAGTTTACTTTTGAAATCAGTATGAATGTACTTTTTATCATTTTCGTCCGTAAATTTTCTGTGCATATCTAGTTTCAGATCATTTAAGCTATCATAATATTCTGTCTTTTTTATATTTAGTGATTGATCAGGGAGTACAAAACCTTTCAGTTCCTTGGATAAACGATTCGGTCTAACACAATCTGAGTAAACTAGTAACAGTTTGGTTGTTTACATCAAGTTTAATCTTTTGTGTTCAACATAAAGAAATAGAAAACCTTGATGAACTTGTTTTTTTTTTATTTTAAGATATTTTTAAGGTGTCTCGTAAAGAGTCCTCTGAGGGACACTGGGAAAAAAATACTGTTTGGTTTCTAATGTGTATGGGAAACTGTCGTAACTGGTGTGTTCAAGGCTCGATGGTCTTTGACCTTTGTGCTATGATGAACATTTTTATTTCGATAATGTATTATTTTTTGAGTGATTATTATATTTATTTATTTGCATTGATTTGTTGTCTTTTTTCTCTGTTCTTTGTAAGAACAATCTCTCCTCATAAGTTTAAATTAAATACAAGGCATCTTTATCATGAGGTAACAAACTAGCACCAAACCATGAAGGTGCCTCCACCATGCTTTCAACATTGGTGTCCCTGTTTTATGTGACAGGTGTGCAGTTGCAATTTTATTGACTAATATAATTTTTGGTTTCATTATCTTAGAAGATTTTTAATCAAACATGTACTGCAGTTGTTGTAAATAGAAAATGCATTTCCATGAATAATTATCATTGCAGCAATGTTATTTCCAAGGGTTTTATTGATCATTTGAAAAGTATATTGATCTTCTGAATGAAATCCGTCTTTTATGGCTTTTTCTCTTATAATAAGTTTACATTTCCCTCTTGACTCTCGCTCTGCTTTCTCCCTCAGGTGGAACACCTCAATGTTGAACCAAGGTGGTCCAGAATCCAGCCCTAGATCTCCAACACTTTTTGATGTTTTGATCCCAGAGGCTACCCTGGCCTTTTTTTTGCTTCTCCTCCTGGTCTGGTTCCTGAATCGTGAATTTGAGGTCAGCTACCGTCTCCATTACCATGGCAATGTGGAGGCTGACGAGCACCGCTCCAATATCCAGATGATGAGGGACCAGGCTGAGTGGTTACTGGACAACATCATCCCCATACATGTCGCTGACCAGCTCAAGGTTGACACAAATATCAGATTTTATTCAGCATTTACAGAAGTTATTGGTTTTGATTAGGGGTGTGTATTGGCAAGAATATGGTGCTACGATACATATATATATTTTTTTTACAGAGGGACTGATAAGATATATTGCGATACTAAAAGCCAGGGACATTTTGCAACATTTAAGACAGAATTTAATTAGAAAATTCGAGCCAGACACTTCAAAGACACATCCAACATTATTGTGAGGTCATGTTGTTTTGTCAGAATGAAAGTGGTAAAAACTTCTGCAATCTGGCAGTCGGAGTATGAGTTGCACCACACAAAGGAAATACAGCAAACACTGTTTTTAAATATGGATTCAGTTTTATAACATAAAGTATCACGATCTTCCAGTGCATCGCTATGTTGTACATCCCTAGTTTTGATGTTATTGCCTTTATTGTTTGATGAGAAGTTGCCCTTAGTGTTGATTTGGAAATTGGACGAGCTTTTTGCAATGCTGTTTCCTCTGTTTTAACCAGCTGACCCAGAGTTACTCCAAGAACCACGACAGTGTGGGTGTGATCTTCGCCAGCATCGTCAATTTCAGTGAGTTCTACGAAGAGAGCTACGAGGGAGGAAAAGAGTGCTATCGTGTTCTCAACGAGCTAATTGGAGACTTCGACGACCTCCTCCGGAAGCCAGAGTTCAGAAGTGTGGAAAAAATCAAGACCATCGGTTCCACGTATATGGCAGCGTCAGGATTGAACGTCCAGCAGATGGCCGAGGATGATGATGATTCTCCGCACGCTCACTTGAGGGCACTTTTCAACTTTGCCCTGGAGATGATGGGTGTCCTGGATGATTTCAACAAGAACATGCTTGGCTTTGGTTTCAAGCTACGTATTGGATTTAACCATGGGCCCCTGACAGCAGGGGTGATTGGCACCACAAAGCTGTTTTATGACATCTGGGGGGACACAGTCAACATAGCCAGTCGAATGGACTCCACAGGTGTGGAGTGTCGGGTGCAGGTGAGCGAGGAGAGCCATGCTGTGCTCAGGGCCATGGGGTTAGAGTTTGACTACAGAGGCACAGTCAATGTTAAGGGAAAAGGTCAAATGAGGACCTATCTCTACCCCAAAAGTGGGGAAAATGCATGCGAGGGTCGAACAGAGCTGGCAGCTGGACCTGGACCCTTTCATGTGCCGTTACCTGCCAATAAGACTTCGGCTTCTGTTTCCAATCCTTCATCTGGATTTATTTCCAGCCCTTCCCCTCAACCCGAAAGCACTGTAAGGCCTCCAGGTGCAAGGCTTCCCCCTGGCCCAGCTAAGTGTACAGAGGCGAGGGATGAAGGATACAGGGACGCTGCACAACTGCCAGGGAAATCCCCTGACACAGACATTCACCCGCACCCTGTGCCTGGCCCAGAAACGCCCCCCCAGGTGCACCCCGCTCCTCTCGCACTTCAAGATGAGGAAGAGGAAGAGTCCAATGAGCTTACAAGACTCAACGAGGAGTTTTATGCTCGTCTCTGATCCCTAATCGTACCTTCCTCTGTCTCATACTCCCCTCCTACGCATAGCTGCTACTTCTCCAGAGCCGATTACAGATGTGGGCAGGATATCCCTTCTTTAAGGTGAAACATCTTTGAGGTGAAAGAAGAAAAAGTGAACGATTTTAACACGAACCATGGCTTCAGTGGCTTTAAAATGGCAACTAATATCTTTTACTGGAGTGCTGGGGTGTCTTGGACCTGTGTTGAACACAGCATTTTCTAATGATGAAACAAGGGAAAAGAGGGACAATTCTTTAAATCTTTATGTATTTTCCTTTTTTTTTTTTTTTAATGAAGTGCCTTCAGGACTAGAACAATGAACAAAAAAAATAAGAATACTGAACAAGTTTTAAGGCTATGCTGTGGTTTCTTACGCAACGCTTTTATTTTGAATTCAAGTATTCCTTTATAAACCATTACTGTTGTGCCATTCATGTTCTTAAGGGGAAAAAACATTTTAGAATTTATTTTATGAGTGCCAATGCAGTATGATGGGCTGAAAAGGAAATCATGGAAAAATGAGGGAACTACACAATGCAGTGTTAATTTATGCATTCCGCTTTGACACAACAGCCTAAATACAGTATTCCTTTATGCCAGAGATTCACTTTCAAGGGGACATGCTACAAAGCAGCCTGCTTATAATTTAGCTGATATAGCAGCTAAATGCACATTTTAAGCACAGCTCTTGCACAGTGTATTTAATTTTTTCCTCAACCACTTGTATTTAGTAGCTATTACCGCTTCATTGCTTATAAAGAAACTTTTAAAGAAAGTTTTGTACATTTAAAGGCACAAAATCACAAAAGGAATATAGATCTGGAGGAAATTAGAAAAAAAAAATTTAGTAACACCATTTGGAAAGAAGGAAGGCACTTTAGATTTAATTAAAGTTCTACCAACATCTGTCTTTTGAGTATGTAACACTCACCTCCTGTATCCTGAAGCAGAAAGATGGAAATCAGAACTTTACGTTTCAGCATTTGCAAAATGTCTGTGTTAAAAGAACAATTTTTCCCCGTTTTTGCTGTTTTGTGTGACAATGATAACCTGAGTAAATACCAATTGCAGTTTTCAAACGATGATTGAATTTGTTTGGGAAAAGGCTATTGGATCTAACTTGTTCCTGTGTAAAAAATTATTCTTCCTCCTTCCTAAATAATTAATTAAATGTTAATAACCTTCTTGCTGTCCTATCGGGTGACCGCTCCAGGCAGGAGATGGTTGAGTGGGGTTGACGGATTATCTCTTGGGGTCCATGTGGCAGGTGGTGGTGCTCGCTCCTCAAAAATCGAAAAAACAAACAAAAAATAATCCTGGGGTCTATTGGACCCCATTACGAACCCGACTGAGTTGGGGGGAAAAAAGGAAAGAAACAACAAACACCACATTTAAGCTAAAACAAGAACTTGCTGCAGCAGGATTGGTCAAGAAAGTGAGAGAAAGGAAAGCAAACTCGAAACAGCATAGATGGTGTCCATTGGACCCCACTGGGACTGCAAGAGCAAAATTTGGACAAATATCTTTCAAACGCTCACAGGAGGACTCACCAGATCTGGATTAGTGAAAAAACTGAGAAAAAGGAATAAAAGTCAGAAAAAAACACCTGGGGTCCATCTGACCCCATTAGGTATACAGGTGGGTCAACATTTTTGAAAAGCCGAGTTCTGCTTGACTAGCTACACACAGACCTGATTACTGCCAAACCCGTAGAATTAGCCTCAGTAGAACCTTTCTGACAAGTAGGCTTAAAGATATCCACATGTCTATTGTTTAAAAAATCAACAGCAAAAGAACCCAGAACATTTAAAGCCCTGCATGTCTCACTTGGTTCAAGTTAAGGATGAAAATGGCATCGTGGGAGAGTTCCAAGGTCAAACCCTCTACTGACCAAAAAGAAAACAAAGGCCCGTGTCTCATTTGCCAAAATGAAGACATCTTCATGATCTCCCAGACTTTAGGGAAAACATTCTGTAGACCAACGATGAAACAGTGGAACTTTTTGAAAGGTGTGCGTGTCGTAACATTTCATTTTGACAAAGAACATCATGCCATGAGTCAAACATAGTGGTGGTAGCGACTTAGACATAGACACTTCCTGTAATTGTACAAAGAAGAAAGTTGTGAGTGAAGCAGCGTGAGATTCATTGTCAAATATGCAATCAAAGGTGTTAAAACCGCTTATTAAATGTAGGGGTCATCAACTAAATCCGAGACCATAGTCTTTTATAGCAAAGGGTGGAATGCCATCTCCAGGTCAGGGACGAGGTCCTGCCTGAAGTGGAGGAGTTTAAGTATCTCGGGGTCTTGTTCGTGAGCGAGGGAAAGCTGGAACGCAAGATGAACAGGCGGATTGGTGCTGCGTCTGCAGTGATGCGAGCATCATACTGGCCTGTCGTGATGAAGACTGCTGAGCTCAAAGGTGAAGCTCTCGATTTAGCGGTCAATCTACAATCTGTGGTCACCAGCTTTGGGTAGTGACCGAAATAACGAGATCGTGGATACAAGTGGCCGAAATAAGTTTTCTCCACAGGGGTTCAGTGCACTCCCTTAGAGATAGGGTGAGAAACTTGGTCATCCAGGAGGAGCTTGAAGTAGATCCGCTGCTCTTCCACACACTCGGGCATCTAGTTAGGATGCCTCTTGGACGCCTCCCGGCACATCCAACTGAGGAGACCTAAAGGAAGACCCAGGACACGCTGGAGGGGCTATGTTTCTCGGCTGGCCAAGGAACTCCTTAGGATTCCCCTGGAAGAGCTGGCCCAAGTGGCTGGGAAAAGGGAAGTCTGGGCCTCCTGCTCAGGCCACAACCCGACTCGTGATAAGTGGATGGAAAATGATGGATGGGGTTTTTACCCTCAAATCGTTATTTGAAAACTGCCTTTTTATATTTACTCAAGTTATGTTTGATACTCAAAGTTCTTTGCTAATCTGATGCAAATTCGGGAGAAAACTAAAGGCTACAGTGAGACGAGAATTCAAAGCTCTAAGTAATCTTGGCTGGAGTGCAATTTGAAGTAGGACGGTGAGAGACAATCATGGTGTAGCTCTGGGTAGGTGATTGGGTGGTCCACACACATCTTCAGATCAATTAGTGAAACTGTTTGTAAAACCTCAGAGGAGGGAAAAAAACTTAAATGATACTCCATTTTTCAACTTTATTACCTGAAAACAAAAAAACTAGTACAAAAGACGTCAGTCAGTATCTTCTTTCTCCGTGTTGTCTGCCTTTAGCTGTTTGATTTTCTGTTGAAGGGTTGGGATGTTCACAGCCCTCTACTGTATCGATGTTGTGCCACTTTAATAGAGTGATCTGTAGGTGAAGTGCAACCTAAACTAGATGATTGTTTTGTTGTGCCTAAAAAAATGACTATTTGTTTTTATTTTCCAGTATTTCAGTGTTTTTTTTATCATGTTGTTAAAAGGAGAATAGATTATGATTGTATGTTTGAGAAAATTCTGCTCCTGAAATGTTTTGTGTGGAATTTTGTTTTTGACAGATTTTGTGTATTTTCTTTTCTTGGCAAGTTTTTCTTCGTCCCAACATTAACCAGGTGTCTGATAAAAGGGGATGATTTGTGCTTACTTCAAAATCACCTTTTTGCTTTGTATTTTGTCCTGAAAGCACTTGTTTGTGTCTTGTAGGCTCTGTGTAAGTGCTGTATGTTTGTGGGTGTTGTAGCTTTGTCTTAAAGTCAACCACAAAAAAAAAGTGCAAAAAGAAATCATTCAGCTAAGCCACTCTTTAGCCCTCAGTTTGTTGCTGCTGCTGCCTCATTTTGTACAGAAATTATTTTTGCATTTCATTATTTGAAAAGGAGAAAAAATGGCCTAAGATTTTAAACATGTCTAATTCAGATATTTAGCACAGATAATCAGCTGTTGAGAAAGCTTGGCCATGTTTAAAGAAATAAAAACGACAAAGGGGATTTATTTTTATTTTTATGCCTGGTGTAGCATTCAGTCGTCTCTACTGTTGTGCATCCAGAACATAAAAAAAGTGCCTTTTATTTTTGAGCATTTCCATCAGTGTGTGTGAGCTGTGATTATTGTATGTAGTAATGTAACCCTAAACATCCTGAAAATCCAAAGAATCATCTCCAGCAGACGTCATAGTAGCTAGAGACAGAAACCGATAGGAGAGACCTCCCGTGCTGGCCAGAATAATTACCTCTACCATATTTTGTTTTTGGCTCACTTGTGTTTTCAGGTGTAAAGTTTGAGAAAAAAAACAACATTGTGTTTTATCTTGCTAGATGTTCTTGGGTGAGTATCCTTTTGGGCCGTGTGGCTGAATGGGACTGGAAGAGAATATTCATAGAACATGTAAAAGGAATGAGTTGGACTCCACGGACTGATGGGCACGCACACATCTGTACACAGGCACAAATAAAATATTACAGTGAACACTGCTGGCTCTGTCATCTGTCCTCTGGCAGAACATTTGTCATTCCACCCATAATTCACTAGTCTTTCATTTCTGCTAATTGTTTTCTACATTTCTTAATTTTCTTTTGCATGTGCATTACACGTGTCTTTAAAGAGCAAGTCACCCCCAAATCAACTTATTTTTTCTGATAAACTATATAAATGCGTGTCTAATCGTGCTGCAGACACGTGTAGTCAATAATTTTGCACTTAAGTGCATTTTAGTTAAAATTTTAATTTTCTGCCTGTTGTGCTGTTGTCAGGTAAAAACTCTGCACTGCATTTGAATTTAAATCTGCCATCGCTATTGGCTAAGAGGTACCCTAGAATGTTAGCTGGTACCATATGATGTCACAATGTCGTTGTGAGCCTGTGTGTGTATTTGTTTGCGGCTCCGCCCTCTTGGTCTGCTATAGGCAACATCATTTGTTGCATTTTTCAAACAGGAAGTGGGAGCGGAGTAATACTCTGGTAGGGGGTGACTTGCTCTTTATAGAGGTAACGGCATTTGTTGTATTTTTCTTTAAAGAGCCAACGTTCTAGGGTACCTCTTAGCCAATAGCGATGGCAGATTTAAATTTAAATGCAGTGCAGAGTTTTTACCTGACAAAGGCACAACACTGACAGTTTTAGGCAGAAAATAAAAAATTTTAACTAAAGTGCAAAACTATTGACTACATGTGTCTGCAGCACGATTAGACACGCATTTATATAGTTTATCAGAAAAAAGTTGATTTGGAGGTGACTTGCTCTTTAAAATGACATGAACAGTATCTTAATTGCAGAATATTTTGCATAAATAAGATTTGTATTCTAAATGTGCTCTTGTCACAATTTCCCAAATTCAACAAGTGCACCCAAATGATGTTTTCCCTCTTAGAAAACACAAACATTGTTCATTGCTTGTTGAAATTAAACCATATGACCTAATCATTCATTTAGATGGGGACTCTATGTTTTCATGTAACTTTCGAGATACCTTTTCAATTAACTACACTGGGAACAAAAGTTTAATTAGAAATGTATTTGCTTGTTTTTTCTGACTGAATGTGATTTTTTTTTGCAATTTCTCCAATTATAAACAAGATGATATGTACAAACTTGCACAAAGTACTCAGTGTTTGTACATATTTATGCTACCATGAATGTGTGTCTTTTTTATGACTTCATAAGCATGAATTAAATGATATTAAGCCTTTTCTCAGTTTTAGAATAAGTGCAATGTGCAGAATAAACAAAAAATTGGTTCATGTTAAACTATGCACACAAATGATTTAGCATTGCTTAAAAATATATATTAGCTGTCTGATGATTAAATTTGGGACCTACTGTCCTTAATAGTTACAGTAATTGATATTTATGGGACCAAACAAGTAATTAGAATTTTACAATCAAAATGAATTTTTTTGGTTTAATAATATCCAGTATGAAATCAATCTGAATGCATTTATATATTTGAAATTCTAAATTTATTTTATCGTCAAATTCGTGTAATTTTTGTGTAAAATGGTTTGTGAAAAATGAAGACGTTGAGGAGGACAATTACTTGCATGTTGCGTGACCGCCCCCAATGGTTCAGAGCGGTAGTGTTTTTACGCAGGGCGTGATTGTGCGGCCCCTCCCCCTCCACAGTCGATCTGGAAAAAAAAACTTTTTTGTATCGAAGGAATCAACAGCCGCCATCTTGTCGTGGCTCGGAATTGGGATTTCGATCCAACACTGGGTTTTATGTTAAAATAGAGCATCCTTACCGGGCGATGACAGCGAACTTCTGTCAAAAACGGAACCTTAACGTCGCTTCCGATACATTTTGTGCGAAAAAACTGGATATGGATCGGTGGTCGTCGGGTAGAATAGCTCCGTATATCTGATTTCCCCTTGAGTGCGGCGATTTTCAGCCCCCTGTCGCCGTCCGGGAGCAGTATTGTTTACCGTGGGCAAGCGGAGATCAGCTCGTGACTTTCGAGGTGATTTGCAAAAATTCTGCATTTTTGTGCAATTGTGCATTTTTGTGGAGCTTCGCGCGATTTTTGCATGAAGAAATTTGACGTCACGCAAAATGGTTACTTTGAACATTTAGAAATTACGACTTTATCCCCGGAATGCAGAAATTCACCTGAATATTCCAGATCGACACCTTAAAGCTCGGTTTTTACATGGGGACCCTTTTATTTCGGGTTATTTAATGATAATAATGTGGGTGTTGGGTGTTGGATTATCATGGGGTGAATGGCGGTGGCGAAGCGGGGCGCTATTGCATCTCTTTTGAAAGACGCTGACTCTTAACAGCAAGGAGTTGCTAACAGTTAACTGAGCTGGTAGCAGGCAATTAGCCAGTTAGCTAACGTTAGCAGGCAGCCAGCTTGCTAATGTGCTAACCGGGAAGTCTTGGGCTGATACATCTACATTTCCTATCATAAGATAGTTAAACTTGACAACTGAAAGATCAGTTTGACTGGAAAGCAACAATGGCTGAAAACCTACTGGATATCGGACCTCCCAGCTCCAAGCGGCCGAAGCTGAATTCACCTGCCCTATCAGCGTCTGATGGACAAGGTAAGGGCCTCAAAAATGTTCATGATGCAAAAATCACAAACATTTGCATATAGCGAATCTTTGTGAAGTAAGTTGTTAAGTCAGTTCATCAGAAGTGCAACACAGTTTCAGCTTTCCCAGGTGTGTGAGCAGCTGAAGGCAGTGAGGTATTTCAGGTGGTTTTACAGTATTTTGTTGTGGATTGTAGTGAGCACGTAAACGCACCTTCCCCGTTGAAACCTAGGCCAGTTTCTAGGTACGTAACCTTTATGTTTTAAAAAGGACATGCGACCCGTTCCTCCCAATCATTTTACAAGATTATTTCACATTTTTTAGTTAAGCTTTTCAATTTAAGGAGAGCTGTGGCAACAAAATACTGTATTTCTGTGCGTTATGCCATATTTCCAATAATTCAACCTATAATTTTAGTCTAATTTTAATTAAACAGATTTTAATGTAATTTTCCCTCATTAATGTGTAAGGAAACCAAATTTCATGCTTGCAAATGCTTAAAAGTTGACATTTTTATCTTAACTGTACAACCATAATTTGGTATTGTGGACTGTTTTATTTGCTTTAGTTACTTATGAAGACCATGGTCTCAAGATTTTCCTAATGCGTAAACGATGATAAACTTGTGCAGCTGATAAAATTTACAAGCTGTAAAATTTAGTAGAAATATTTAATGTTTTTTATATATTTATTTCTATATTTTAATATTTATTTTTATTTATTGTCTTTAATATTCTAAAAAGGTGCTGCTTTTTTAGTGAATTGCAAACTTGGCTATCTGCTTTAAAAATAAAATAAATCGACACAGGCAAGAAACAAGCTCATCTACTTTGTTTGCTGGACGATATATTGTCTATGAAATTATTGACGATAAATGATATTATTGTCAACAATATTGAGACCAAAATAACCATGTATGTAATGTTAATATATCGTAATAATTCAAATACACCCTTTAAAATGCAACAATTAAACCTTTATTTAACAATAGAATGTCCGGAACCAGAACTTCTAAATAAAAAAATAAAATGAACAAAACATAAATAAATAATAAAGGACTTTCACTCTGTTAGAAAATATTGCACAAAAAACAAAGTAGACCATGTCTCTCCAAAACTGTAAATACAATGGCCTAACCAGTGTCAACTACCAAAACTGCACATCAATAATGGTAGTACATAATAATGATGATAATAATAATAATAATAGAATTGTACATTTCTTAACCTCGATATATTGAGGCTAGACCAATTGAGTTAATTTTCATACGAATAATTGATTTTTGTCCCAGCCCTGGTTGCAGCTCTAACTGCAGGCAAATCTTAAGAAGCAAGAAAAAAAAAACACAACACAAGGATGCAGCATGAATTTATTAAGATCTTGTTGACTATCTGGAGTAAAATGTTTGGGAAGACTCTAGTTAGCCAGTGTGTTGGCTTAGACCAGTAGCATTTGGTCACATAAATACTGTTAGTTACTGCCATCCATCTCATTCATGCATATGTTTGGAAAAGGCCAACCACTTGAAGCGAGCATACAGTCCCACTTGGGGCTTTTTTTTACATTTAGTTGTGGTAATTCACATAATCTCAATAATAAACATTTGAGTTATGACTTTTCCCACCACCTCTACCCCCTCTTGAGAAGAAATGTGGTGCCCTTGATTTCTCCCAAATTCAGAAAAAAAACCCCAACAAAATCGTAAATGGCCTGTGTTTGTATAGCACCTTCTTAGGGTTCTACAACTCCCCCAAGGTACTTCACAACACAAGCAATCATTCACACACTGGTGGAGATGAGCTACAATGTAGCCACAGCTGCCCTGGGGCACACTGACAGAGATGAGGCTGCCGAACACAGGCGCCACCGGTAGGGATGAGTACCGAATTCGGTACTTTTTAAGGTACCGACCGAATTCCATAGTACCGACCGAACACCGATTCACGTCATTTCAAACGGTGCCTCGTTTCGGTACTGCCAAGACAGTTGCGCATGCGCAAAAGCGTTATGTTGCCGGTCCCTGCGAGCCCGTTGTAAACAGAGCAAGCATGGTAGAAAGAACGCACGCTAAAGCTTGGGTCCACTTCACTAAATGTGATGGGTAACTGGGTGATGAAACTAGCGACAGACAACGATCTAAGTGAGACAGCCTCATCTTAATCTGCTCCAGTAGGTAAATAAAATGTTTAAGATAACGTTACCTTGATTTGTTAGCTTCCGTTTCGCTAATGGTGCGTTCGCTTTCTCCTCGGAACTCCGAATTTCCGACTAGAAGAACATGAACGCGCTCTAAAGTTTGGCTTTACTTTACTAAATGCGACGGGTGAATGGATGAAGGTAAAACCAGCGACAACGATCTAAGTTTGAGGCATCATCGTTTTAATCTGCTCCAGCAGCTAAATAAACTGTTAAAGATAACGTTAGCTTGATATGTTAGCTTCCATTGCCACCGTTACCAGCTAATGGTGCGTTCGCTTTCTCCTCGGAAATTCTAACTTCCCAGTAGGAAAAATCAAATGAAAAAGGACGGCAAAAGGAAGGAAGATACACAGTAAATTTAGTTCACAGTAAAGATGTTTGCTTCAGTTTAATTATCAGCTTATAAAACTACAAGGACGATGTTAAAATACAAACTTGTATGTTATTTATCGTGATATTTATCAAATATGGTTATATATTGAGAAAAATATATATTTAATTATAAAAGAGAATCAAAATAATAAACACTCAAAAGTATAGAAAATTGGTACCGTTAAGTACCGGTATCGACTCGTAGGTACCGGGAATTAGTACCGGATCGATTCAAATGTCAAAGGTACCCATCCCTAGCCACCGGTCCCTCTGACCACCACCAGCAGGCACGGCGGTTTAAGTGTCTTGCCCAAGGACACAACAGCAGCATTCTGTGATTGGAGCTGGGATTGAATCTGCAACCTTCCAATTACTGGACAACCCACTCTACCTCCTGAGCTACTGCTGTCCCAAAACACTCACATTTCTCTATGTAACATATAACACAAGTACTCTCATTATTCAGTGTCACTATTATAGTGGTAATAATTAGTATTGAGTAATAAATATACTTACCTGCATTGAAAGTTGTTTAAACTTAGTTTGTCTTGTAAAGTCAACCGGTTTTAGTTTTTGTCAATGTTTTTAACCAGTATAATGAAAATTTACAATATACATCTGCAGAAAATTTTGTCAATTTTCTAATTTTCAAGCTTTCATGAATTATTTTGTAATTATGCAACTGGAAGGTTATGAGGAAATTGTGGTTTTATTTGCACAATTGTCCCCATTTTGAATGGTGAAGCTAACCAACATTTGATTCTAAGGGTGGGACAGAATACCATTTTGGGAAATATCACAATATTTCTACTCGCAAATGACTCTCAGTACATCCTTTCCCTATATCGTTTTTTTAACCACCAATACAGAAGTTTATCAGGGGTGCACTCCTCGGAAGAATTACAGCAAAGGATCTGCCTGCAGCTTATTATTTTTACACACTTAATGGCATTTGATTCATGGAAAGTAATGTTTTTTGCGTAATGTTTCACTAAAACATAAATAATCTACTTCCGGACAGAATGAAAAATTAATGTAAGTCAATGGGGCTAAAAACACTTTTTTCTAATACTTTTTGTGTGCCATTTCACAATTTTTCTTGGTGTCTGGAAAAACATCTCCTTTTGCCCCCCTTTATTTGACTTTCTGTCCCCTTTATTTTGGTAAATAAAAATGAAGTATTTTTAAGCCAGTATAAAAATGACTGAAGCACAAAATTACAAATTTGGCATTATTGACCAATATCTTTGATTTAACTTATTTGTTAAGAACATCAAGATGCATTACAGTGAATATTATAATAAAGTAAATTTTTCTAGTGCAGAGAGGAGACAACCCATAGAAGCACTGATTTGGTCTCATTTCAGAGAAAGATAGAACAGGTTAGATGCACCTAATAAATTAAATTACTAACAAACTCAGGAATCTGTTGCTCCACTGTTCTGGTGCTGAAAATATCACTAATGCGGGTCAAAGGAGATACACAGATGAATGCACCTCTTATTATTTGGAAACTACGTTTACTGCAGCTGGCAGAGACAGAGATTTTTTCTATTGATACACGGAATTTACAGAATCATTTTAAATTTTAATAGGGGAAGACTGCAGGAGGGAGTGGTAAAATACAGGGGGTCCCCAGCAAAAACAAGAAACTTTACGAGTCTGATGAAACCCGCTGGTTTTCCATCAGGCAGTCACGGGGCAGCTCCAACGACCCAGTGGCTGTGCTGGGTCAATGTTATCGAGCTCAGTCCGGCTCGGCCATGAACGATTCGAGGCGACGTCCTGCTCTGCTTAAGAAGAAGTGTTATTTTCCTGCTTCAGAAGAAGCGTCCAACGTGTTTTTACGCTTTCTCCGAGACATGTCACGTCGCTAACACGTCAATAGTGCAGCGTAGCCTGCTGGAGGTTTTAAGGGTTCGGATGAAACACCCGACCTCTCAGGATCGATCTTAAGTTGTCGCTGTTGCGCTCACGCCGTAATACAGTATTAGATGCGGTTAAAGTCAGACATGAAAAAATAAATTAATTTTACATGAATAAGTGATGCTTAGCCTGGTGGGGGGAGGAAAACCTGGCCTAATAAGCACTGGAGGAAACCCTGTCAAGATTGTCAACACTCGTTTATCTTAATGCTATTGAAACATGTAAACCAAAAAGCATTATATCCACTGCTACCTTTCTAATTTTAAACTCAGTAACTTATGCTGTAACTTCACCTTGCCCTGCCTGCTCCTCCTTGCTGCCCGCCGGCTGTGATCACAAGCGACAACATAGTAGTTCCTGCTGCTTCTTCGGGAAACGGCGCAAAAAATAAAAACTTGGGATCTTGTAGGCGTGGCGGTGGGATTTCAGCCATGACGGGCCGCCACGGCTATGCCTATGTAAGGGAAACCCTGGCATCATCACAAGGAGGGCGACATCCATTATTTTTTTGTTTTTATTTGGTATTTTTTCAGTCATTTTTGGAAATAGTGATTAATTTTGATTAATTCACAGCCTATGTTTAATTACATTTAAAAATTAGTCGATTGACATCCCCAATTATAATAAATGTCTACAGATTAGATCAAACAAGACAGATGAGAATTGCCTGAAGCTGTTTATTTTAATCAATCAATTTCGCTCTGGGATTAATAAAGTACTTTTGAATTGAATTGAATTAACTTGGACCAAGCATTTTAGGTCACAGATAGGTGTAGTTTAGGGTCTCTGTCTATACACCTTATCCTCCCTTGCCCATCCCCTTCTAAAGTATTCTGAAGGCTTCATTTCTGGTTTTTCATTTTTTGAAAACTGAGGCAGAAAGAGGTGTTGTCTGGCGAACCGCATGGTATACATGGAAGGGGCTGGGTGGAGTCAACACTTTCTTACTTGCTATGCTAAAAGTTCATGTTGTGTCATAATAGGCTGACTTTATTCTTTATGATCTCCAGGGCAAAACAACAAACACTGAGCAGCTTATTATTGCCAAGTAGGGCTGTCACGGTAACCGCAAAAATGAAATATCGCAATATGAAGAAACCCACCGCGCTGCATCATGGGCCACCGCGATTACTGAACGTGATTCAACTCAATGATGCATGTTGAGAAGGATGGCTGCACTGGTATCAAAACGAAATGTTACTTTGCTCCTTTGGGAGCACTTTGGTTTTCAGTACGTCAGCTGCTGCGTAGCCAGAGTCCTTGGCCGAGACAGAGCTGCCACCAGCGCAAAAAAAAAAAAAACGCTCGGAGACCTGCTGACGTCCCAGATAAGCACTGCTTCTGCAACCGTCCCGAAGAGAGTTTGAGCCGAGCTGGAGCTCACTCGCTACCTGCAGGAGGAATGCATCGACCCTAAAGAAACCCCCGTGACATGGTAGAGCAACAACCGGGAGAGATTCCCTTTGCTCGCCAGAGTCGCACGCAAGTACGTGTGCGTTAGTGCAACGAGCGCACCATCCGAGAGGGTTTTCAGTGTTGCTGGAAATGTTGCCACCCCTCTCAGATCCTCTCTCAAACCGTATATGGTTAACATGCTGGTTTTCCTTGTGGGCAACAAGGACGTGACCGAGCTATAAATCACCGTCATTCGTGTGTGTGAAAGTGAAAGTGAAATGATGGTGCCCCGCGCCTGGTACATGTAATTTTTTATGCTCGATTTTAAACAACTAAACAAAATGGGGACTTGTTTCTTATTTGTTAGATGCTGCAGCCAAATTTGCATTTAAAAGTTTATCCTTCTCCTGAATTTTGTTGTTTTTAAGTTCAGTCGGACTCCGACTGTCGGAGAAACAAACGTTACTGCGATCTGTGTTGTTACTGCCCTTTGATCTGCATTCAGTAAAGTGTTATAAAAGAAGGCACGGCAATTTTTAACCTTTTTTAAATGTGTAAACATTATGTTTAGATAGTACTGCAATAAAAAAAAGGGCTGCAATAATATCGCACACCGCAATATTAAGCCACCCTGAATCACCGCAGGGGGAATTCCTCAACCGCGACAGCCCTATTGCCAAGCAAATCATGCACACCTCAACAAGCAGCAGTCGTCACAAATAGCAGCTGTAAGACAGGGGTGGACCTTTAAAGCGCCCGAGCGCCAATGGAGCTAAATTTTCTCGTCGGGCGGTAAATACTTGACGACTTATCGCTCGTGTGGCGCCCAAGCCTTGTTTGTCATTTACACACCGGCTTTCACCTACATCATGGCCCCGCCCTGTAGGAAGCCGCCGTTTTCATTTTGCGCGCTTGAACCTGCGCACCTCTAGCCACGTACTGCACTTGTACGATTCGTGCACGTACTGCACGATTCTAGTTATAGTCACGTGAACTATAAGTTCTCTATTAAAGATGAAGTGGAACCACGCTAGAAACACACAAGCACGCAGGAAGATGGCACCACCACAGGGATGGGATTTATTGATGAAATCTCCGGCAAAACACTTTAAAACTGGTGAGGAGAAGCGAGACAGTTCGAAACGGTATGAAGCAGAGAAGCGTGTGCGTAGGTGGAATGATTCTTGGAGGTTCAAAGACGACGGGAGGCGCAGAGAATGGCCGTGTTCGAGTTGAGCAGCGCCTCACCTGGAAAACAGACGAGAGCAGACGGAAGCAGCAGGGGGAGTGGCTGAAAGCCGTACAGATTTCCCTACATGTGTAGCTCGGGGGTGACGATGGCTGAAGATATCGCGTTAGCATTCACACTTGTTCAGTTTTCAATTTTAATTCTGGTGCCTGTTAGCAGCTGAAACACATCCCCACGTGCTTGTGGATATCATATATTGTATATGAAGACCTGACTGTAATAATAAGTAAAGGTTATCAGCTGTAGGTTTAGTGTGCTCATAGGAAACACGACAAAAGAAAACAAAACATTTCTCTTTATGGCCTATATTGTTGTCATCATCGACGTAACATGATTTACAGAATACATGTGACCAATAGGGCTGTCGCGGTTGAGGAATTCCCCCTGCGGTGATTCAGGGTGGCTTAATATTGCGGTGTGCGATATTATTGCAGCCCTTTTTTATTGCAGTACTATCTAAACATAATGTTTACACATTTAAAAAAGGTTAAAAATTGCCGTGCCTTCTTTAATAACACAATGCAGATCAAAGGGCAGTAACAACACAGATCGCAGTAACGTTTGTTTCTCCGACAGTCAGAGTCCGACTGAACTTAAAAACAACAAAATTCAGGAGAAGGTTAATCTTTTAAATGCAAATTTGGCTGCAGCATCTAACAAATAAGAAACAAGTCCCCATTTTGTTTAGTTGTTTAAGATCAAGCATAAAAAATTACATGTACCGGGCGCGCGCGCGCCGGGGCGCGGGGCACTATCATTTCACTTTCACTTTCACACACACGAATGACGGTGATTTATAGCTCGGTCACGTCCTTGTTACCTACAAGGAAAACCAGCATGTTAACCATATCCAGTTTGAGAGAGGATCTGAGAGGGGCGGCGACATTTCCAGCAACACTGAAAACCCTCTCGGATGGTGCGCTCGTTGCACTAACACACACGTACTTGCTGCGACTGGCGAGCAAAGGGAATCTCTCCCGCTTGTTGCTCCACCATGCCAGGGGGGTTTCTTTAGGGTGGATGCATTCCTCCTGCAGGTAGCGAGTGAGCTCCAGCTCGTCTCAAACTCTCTTTGGGACGGTTGCAGAAGCAGTGCTTATCTGGGACTTCAGCAGGTCTCCGAGCGTTTATTTATTTATTTTGCCGCTGGTGGCAGCTCTGTCTCGGCCAAGGACTCTGGCTGCGCAGCAGCTGACGTACTGAAAACCAAAGTGCTCCCAAAGGAGCGAAGTAACGTTTCGTTTTGATACCAGTGCAGCCATCCTTCTCAACAAGCATCACTGAGTTGAACCAAGTTCAGTAATCGCGGTGGCCCATGATGCAGCGCGGTGGGTTTCTTCATATTGCGATATTTCATTTTTGCGGTTACCGCGACAGCCCTAGTGACCAACTAACATTTCATGTTCTACCACCGGATGTTTGGATCAAAATATGAACCAATCAGATCTTAGATCAGGTGAGAGCCAGGCGTTTCCCGTCATCCCCTAGGTTTTGCAGCCAAGGGAGAGCAACTGCAGCGCCTTGCTCCAAAATCTGCGGCCACCTTGATCTCACGAGGTTATCGTTGCCTACGTATGCATGACGTCAGAGCAAGTCGGCGTCAAGTCGGACATAAATCTAACCGGCATGCACTGCTCGCCGCTCACCGCTGGTCTAATCTGCGTAGAACTGGCTTATCTCAAACACAGCCAAAGGCTCGAGTACAGCAAAGCGGAGTTGGTGATGTACTGCGTTGTATGCTGGAAGTATGCAACGACAAAATCGAGTTTTGTTGAGGGAACAAACAAATTCAAACTTGAATACGTTATTATGTTTGTGAATGTGTACAAAATAAAGGTTTATTACATTTAAAACGGTTCAGTTGTTATTTTGACTCGTTTTGGCAGCTGACCAGCGGGGCCGGCAGATTCTTGGCGGCTGGCTGGTTGGTTTTGAAGTTAAGCCGGGCGTACACTGTGCGACTTTTTCACTCGCAGCGTTCAGCTTCAACTCAAACTGTACGACTTCCTCGCAGAGCAGATCTCACGAGTCATGTGCTCACACTGCACGACCCAGTTCTCGCATGCGGCCTGACTGCTCACACTGTACGTCTGGTAGCAACACGTCGGCCCTAAAAATATGCTAAAAATAGCAGTTTTTACTCAACACGTCAGACTTTTTTTTTGTCTTGTTTTGCCTGTTGTCCTTCGGGAGTGCTGCAGGAGGACACACAGGGATTTATGGGGGTTGGATGAGGAAAACGAAATAAAGAAAGTAAATCTGTGTTTTGTGATCAGTTTAATTTGTCATGAACACGACAAACACGCTTTCTTGACAATCTTTGTGAGTAAAAAAACGTGTAGAAACAAAAACGAACAGCGTGTGCTATTAGGGAAATAGCGAGCGGCGTTGATGCAGGATTGCGCATGCGCCGTGAGCGGTTCAGATACTTTTTGGGTCGCAGCTGCTCGCAGCGCCGCTTCAACAGTGCGATACCCTCACCAGGGACGAGCGAAATTTTAAACACGCCAGAAGTTCGTGCGACCTCACGACTGCTGATCGGCAGCTGGTCACTTGGTGTTAATCGCCTCTCGTAACCCCCTGTACACTACACGACCGCTTGGCGCAAAACTCGCCCCGATGTCGTGGATTCTGGCACGAGTGGAAAATCGGCTCAAAAAAGTGAAAAAGTCGCACAGTGTACGCCCGGCTTTAAATGTCCACCCCTGTAAGACATTTTAGGTGATAGCATGTTGTTTTTCTGCTATAGAACTATTTTCTAATAACGTTGTGTTTAATAAAGTGAAGGAAGGAGAGAAAAAAACGTTTCCCTAGCAGTTTTAAAAAATGTCCCCATGTAATCCGATTAATCGCGTCGAGACCCCATCCGATTCATCGATTTTCCAAATAATCATTTGTTGCAGCCCTATTTAATACCTATTGTTGATGCTTTTATAATTTTTATTTATTTATTTACTTTGTTTAATCTTGTTTCACTTGAAACGTTGTCAAATAGAATATTTGATTAATCAACGGAGGGTTCAGTAGAATATTTGAATACAAAAATATTCATTAGCTGCATCCCAAATTGAGCAGCCTTACTGCATATCAAACCGTATTTTGAGGAAACCTGAGGTTCCCAGCCCAATTTGATACTTAAGCACAATTTCATTCATTTTATTTTATAGCGTTGACTGGCTAGTGTTTAACAATTTTATACTGTGGCTTCTCTGTTTGCTTTGTTTCCATGTTGGTAAATGGGTTTTATTTGTTTTTAAGGGTTAGGTCAAGCATTAAATTATTAGTAATCATACAACTTTGGCCTAAATCAAATATAATTTGTTAATCTCCTTTTTATTTCACTGTAATTCATCTACTAAAGTTTCACAACTGCAGCAGCAGCCAACAGGGCAGTTAATCAAATTCATGACTAAAAACGTTGCTGCCATGTTGACATTAAATCATTTTGGCTGCAAGCATTGTTTCCAAAATGAATAAAAGTTAACAACCACTCATAACCTTTTTAACTTTAACTTTAAATCTTGATTTATGAAGGGTTTAAATGATAGCTAACAATACTCTTTGTCTTTTGAGGTAAATGTTTCTGTATATGTCCCAGTTTAATTTGTTGTCATGTTGATTACTACATATTTAATGTTTTTATGAAAAGCTTAGCTCACTTTTATCAGTGATTGACTTTTTAATGACCGATTAGCTTATTCAGCCAATAAGGCTGCCAATCTCCAGAGTTGCATTGATTTAGCACAACAGTGCTGTTTCTACTCGGGTCGAAAGAATCCACGCTTCGTACTGATGTCCACAATTCTTTTATTTCTCTCTCACAATCATGGAGCACCGTGAAAACTAGAAACAAGTAAATTAATATCAATAGCATATATGATATTCATCTCAGCCATTTATTTCCTTTCACAAAGTGCACAAGTGTTAAACAACGAACAGTATAACGTTTTTTTACCGTGTACGCCTTGTAAACCCAGCAGTAGAAAAGATGTGTATTCCAAAAGTCCGCCGTGTTACCGCTCCGTGTCGTCTCTCCCACGACTCGCAGGAAGCGACTACCTCACAACAATCTCGACAGAAACATTTCTTATAAGAAAGATGTATCACTCCACTGCACAGGTACACAATATGAGTACCAAATAAAGAAAACAAAACAGAGACAACGTACCGATCTCCGATGCGCTGCTGGTGTTGTCATGGCAACCAACACAAACATTTCAACGTCAGTTACAAGTGCCATTGATATGTGTCTAAGTCCACAATGGAGGAAGTCAGAAAATATAAGAGGAGATTAGGGTTGTCACGGTATGAAAATTTAACCTCACGGTTATTGTGACCAAAATTATCACGGTTTTCGGTATTATCGCGGTATTTTTTAAACGGTGTTGCATATGTTCAGAAAGCATTGATAGTCCTGTTCTACACAAACTGAAATAGTTTTGAAAAGGTTTAACAGTGTTTATTAAACCTAAAATAACACAAAGCCTTAGCAAAAGTGCAACTTTTCACAAGTAAAGGAACAAATAGCTTCTTTTTCTGGAACATGTTACAGTAGTCAGTGCAGGTTTAAATTATACAAATCCAAACATTCAAAACATAAACAATATGTAAACAAATCAAAGAAACACCACTTGTTTTCTCATATACTTGTTTTCTTCATTATCAAAATGAAAATCTAAAACTCCAGTCTACACTTGACTTGAGCGCTGTACAAGTCAACCTTAAAAAATATGTATTTAAAATAAATATCCACTTTAAACAAATTACTAAAATAACTACTACACTATGTAATCAAATCCAAATGTTCAAGTATAAATGGCATTGAAGAAGTAAACAAATCAATGACAAGGAACTAATTGTATATTTCTCTTCATCATCAACAAATACGATGCTTCATCCAGCAACAGGGTGTCCGTGACACGGTTTAAATGCTGGCAGAGGACGCTGCGGCTGCAGTATATAGTGACTCGTTGTATTCTCCCTCAACCAAAAGTCCTCGCGTCATGCATTTAAGCTAAAATGCTAATGTTAACTTACCTTGCACTGGCTGTAGAGACGTGGGTGATGGTCACGCAGATGTGCCATTAGATTCGAAATGTTGCTGCCTTTTGCAGACACTTGTTTCCTGCACGTTCTGCAAACGGGATAGCAGTCTTCTATTAACTGTCCCTCAGCAATTTTCAGAAATCCAAAATATGCCCATACTTCCGAGTTAGTCTTCTTTGAGGGCTGATGGATGTCCTGGGCGCTGCCGTCTCCTCCTTCGGCCATTATTTCAGCTTCAAAGTTTTGGTGCCGTTGCAAACTAAAAATTGCGTGTGCACGCCGCGGGAACTTCAGCTGAAGCGACGGTGGCTGGTAAGGGTCACCGCGCTGAAACCGCGGCCACGGTAAACCCACCGAGATCATTTAGTTTTTTAAAAACTGGACGGTTATTTTTATTAACTTTTTTACCGGGGTTTACCGGTTACCGTGACAACCCTAGAGGAGATACCCGATGATGTAACACACAGTAGAGTAGCCCTTAATGACAAAGTGTTGTCACTCAGGGGACTTTTTTTATTCCAGTTTATTTTTTGCAACCAAAGTGATTAACTTAAAGGATTGTCATTAACACTGCTTGGCATGGGAAATTACTTTACCACCTCAGTGGCCTAGTGTTATGAGTGTCTGCCCTGAGACTGGGAGATTGTGGGTTCAAATCCATGGTCGGGTCATACCAAAGACTTAAAAAGTGGGACCCATTGCTTCTTGCTTGACACTCAGCATTAAGCTAGGTGAACACTGTGTGACTTTTTCCCTTGTAGCACTCAGCTTCAGCTCTAATTGTACGACTTCCTCGCACAACAAATCTCACGAGTCTTTTCTCAGATGCGACCTGACTGCTCACACTGTACGTCTGGTAACAACACGTCGATCCTAAAAATATGCTAAAAATAGCAGTTTTTACACAACACATTTGACTTTTGTTGTATTATTATCAATGTCCGTTGTCTTTCAGAAGTGATGTAGGACACCAGGATTTATGGGGTTGAGGAGAAGGACGAAATAAAGTAAATCAATGTTATGTGATCAGTATAATTTGGCAAACAGGCTTTCTTGACAATCCTTGTCATTGTGTGCGTACAGGCTTGTAGACGTGGTGCTAAAATTTCAACGATGGCACAATGCCCAGCAGAGCCTATGTAGGGGATACAGTGGCACAAGTATTGGATCGGTGCTCGATATCAAGACACTCAAATGACTGACTCAGATCAGTCATATCTGGAAAAAATAATTTTGTGTCTATTAGGTTATAAAGTTGAGAAAAGGTAAACAGAACTTTTGCAGACGGTACATGGATACATTTTTCTTCAGGATTTTTGTATTTGCAGAAAATTATGTTTAAAAAAACACGTTCCGCTGCTGTTTCTCACCAGTATCAGCTGATGGGAGGGCTCTAGTTTTGTTGCGCCGTTTGTGTCAGGGGACCGCCAGGCTTATAAAGCGCTGGGGGAAACCCTGCTGTATATTTCAGTGGTGGGTGGTGCAGACTCGTAGCAACAACCAGACGGTAGCTGCAGCGGCTCTACCCCACACCGCTGCAGAGATCCGCAATTAACGGGATGATGGGGATTCTTCTTCCGCTTGTGGAGTTTAGTTGTTTACAACCACAAGTATTTTTTGAACCACACTTGCTCGTGAGAATGCTACCTGCTAACTAGGGCTGTAGCGAAGCCTCGACGAAGTCGACGGCTCGATTCTAAAAATTTGTCGACGTCAGATCCGGAAGTCGACGCACCGCGCCCACTTGTTGCATCCCCAGGAGTTTGTAAATAGAGGAGGAATCTGCCTGTTTTTCCTCTAGTTCGCCCTCTTCTCCGCCTTCACTAACATCTCCGCCAAATACCGAAGACCCGGAACAACGTCCGTCCATTACTAGATTCCTTTCCTGTTTTGCCCCTTCGTCTCCCGGCAACGGACAACAACTTCCGGGGTCAAATGCGCTGCTTCGTGTCTATCGCAGATGTAGAAAATCACCGGGAGCGCTTCTCCCTTCATTAAGGAGCTTCTTTCAGACAGTAGGAGAGCTGTTTTGGTGGTAGCAGTCTCTCCTCCGTGCTGGTCTGTTTGCTGCTGGGTGTTTTTGGTTTATTTAAACTTGGTAACTTGAACTTAATGTTGGTAAAGCTACTGTTAGCATCTTCGCTAACAGCTTCTTGCGTTTGGATAAGCTGTTACGTTTTGGTTTAGAGTTCATCTTTTTTGTGGTGTAGATCTCCCTTTTATTACATTTAGAGTGTTGTGGGTTTTCGGTTTAGTTTAAAATACCACCTGAGTTTGGTTTAACCCGTAAGACCAGTCGCCTCACGCACATAAGTGACCAAAACAAAGCAGCATGGAGACACTCCGTCTTCTACCACCTCTCAGGCAGCAGCCTGCACTCCCACGTTCTACACGTCACCAGAACATAACCAACCAACACAATAAAAGCAGTGTTATACAAAATGGAAGGCCTGTAGTGTTTATTCTCTTACAGAAACAATTTATCAATTTTTTGAGGAATTTATTAGAGATTTTTTGGTTTTTGTTAATTGTGCAATAGAAAAATAATCATTAGATAAATTTTCTAAATAGTCATTAGAATAGTCGACTATTCGATAAAATAATCGTCAGAATAATCGTTTTAAAAATAATCGTTTACCCCCAGCCCTACTGCTAACTTAGCATGAGCAATTCTGCTCCTAGTTTAACTCTTGATCCCAAACTTAGGACTGTGTCTGCCTTTTACAATGGTTTCTGTCTTTGCTGGTTCATCTATTTTCCTCCACAGCACCTAGATTACCACATGGTGCTCCAGTAAAATGTGTTCAGACTGTGGAGTGCACATTTAACGAAGCTTCAAATCAGTAAAAAATGAATTCAGGAATTAAATGAATCGGACCATTTGAATCATTCGATGATTGGTTGCAGCCCTGTACGTTATAACTGTAAAGATATTCTCAAGCGAATTTCCTTGTTGGCTCCACCAGACTTTTTCTCTGCTAATTTTAACACTTGGTCTAGAAGATCTATGGGGTACAAGGAACATTTTGTAACATTGGAAAATTCAGAGCAAGCTTGTCAACTTTGTTCTT
Organism: Nothobranchius furzeri; assembly: GCF_043380555.1. Classification (NCBI taxonomy): domain Eukaryota; kingdom Metazoa; phylum Chordata; class Actinopteri; order Cyprinodontiformes; family Nothobranchiidae; genus Nothobranchius; species Nothobranchius furzeri. The sequence continues at coordinate 5,546,782 of NC_091744.1, read as the reverse complement.
TCTACTCTTTTCTTTTTGTTTAAAAATAGTTTGTTGATGTTGGCAGGAAAATAGACTCATCAGTTACATGAAAAACTGTTCAGCTTGTAATGGCTCAATGTTCATTTGGGAAAATTTGCAGCCTAGGGTTGTCACGATAACCGGTGTAGCAGTAAACCCCGGTAAAAAAGTTGACAATAATAATAACCGTCTTGTTTTAAAAAAAACGATATTATCTCGGTGGGTTACCGTGGCTGCGGTGTAGGCGCGGTGACCCTTACCAGCCACCGTATCATCTGCTGAAGTTCCCGGCGGCACATGCGCGCTTTGTTGTTTACAACCAAAACTTTCTTGAAGCTAAAGCTGAAATAATGGCCAAAGGAGGAGACGGCAGCGCTCAGGACATTTATTATCCCTCAAAGAAGACAAAGTGGGAAGTACGGGCATCTTTTGGATATTTGAAGAACGCCGAGGGACAGTTGATAGAAGACGGCTATCCTGTTTGCAGCACGTGCAGAAAAAGTGTCTGTGAAAGGCAGCAACACTTCAAATCTCATGACACATCTGCATGACCATCACCCACAACTCTACAGTCAACGCAAGGCAAGCTAATGTTAGCGTTTTAGCTAAAATGCATGATCCGAGGATTTGGGTTGAGGGAGAAAGCAACGAGTCGCTATATAAAGCAGCCGCAGCGCCGCTACCTGCATATAAACTGTGTCGCGGACACCGCCATATTGAAATGACGCTATGCATTACGGGGCTCCCAGGGGCAGTTAAGAGTTGGTCTCTCTCCGAGAATAATTATTAATTTAACAATGATTACTGCCTGATGACATTTTCCCAAATCTGCAAAGCTCACTGGAAGGACACAAACCGAGGACAATATTTTCCTGATATAGGGTTTATTACTCAAGTAAGAGTAAAAAAAAGTATCTGTTTAGAAGGCTACTTGAGTACTGAGTGTCATCTGATCTAATATTTTTTAAACAGTGACATCAAACAGACAAAAAATAAGAAGTTATGGGCAAATATTGGTATTTTAAAGACTAAAGGGAAAACATGTAAACAAATAAACAACATAATTACAAAATAACATATTTTAGGCAAAATTTAGACAAACTGAGGACAATATTTCCTGACATACAGGGTTTAATTAATTGTGTGAAAATGTAGCACGTTTAAAAAAATACCGCGATACCGAAAACCGTGATAATTTTGGTCACAATAACCGTGAGGTTAAATTTTCACACTGTGACAACCCTAATGCAGCCTGACATTCACATTGACTTTCTTTGTGTCTTTATCATACATGACACATAAAACAGTATTCAATTAAATTTTTTTTAAATCTGTTAAAGCACCTAAATTAATTGAGGATTAGAGCATGCTGATGATCTACCAAAGCAGAGAGATCGTAGGATTGTTTGCTGGATTTTTTTTTCCTCAAGGACAGAACAGAGCACGTTCTTGGACTGTTACTTGCTGAATTGTTGTGGATCGGACACACAATCCAAGCCTGACCACTAGGGCTGCTCAGTTAATCGAATTTTAATCCCAATTACGATCTGAGTTTGGAACGATTACAAAAACAAAAGAGCCAATTATTTTCTCATCCCTCTTGCACTGCTCCAAGTTGCAAATCAAGCACTCCTCCCACATTGTTGCCAACTTAGCAAATTAGTTGCTATTTCTAACATCTTTTCAGACCCTCTTCTTGACTTTTTAAATTGTAAAAGTACCTAGCGAACAATGTAGAAACATCTCTGGTCACTAGGGCTGTCGCGGTAACCGCAAAAATGAAATATCGCAATATGAAGAAGCCCACCGCGCTGCATCATGGGCCACCGCGATTACTAAACTTGGTTCATCTCAATGATGCATGTTGAGAAGGATGGCTGCACTGGTATCAAAACGAAACGTTACTTCGCTCCTTTGGGAGCACTTTGGTTTTCAGTACGTCAGCTGCTGCGTAGCCAGAGTCCTTGGCCGAGACAGAGCTGCCACCAGCGGCAAAAAAAATAAATAAATAAACGCTCGGAGACCTGCTGAAGTCCCGGACAAGCACTGCTTCTGCAGCCGTCCTGAAGAGAGTTTGAGCCGAGCTGGAGCTCACTCGCTACCTGCAGGAGGAATGCATCCACCCTAAAGAAACCCCCCTGGCATGGTGGAGCAACAACCGGGAGAGATTCCCTTTGCTCGCCAGAGTCGCACGCAAGTACGTGTGAGTTAGTGCAACGAGCGCACCATCCGAGAGGGTTTTCAGTGTTGCTGGAAATGTTGCCACCCCTCTCAGATCCTCTCTCAAACCGTATATGGTTAACATGCTGGTTTTCCTTGTAGGTAACAAGGACGTGACCGAGCTATAAATCACCGTCATTCGTGTGTGTGAAAGTGAAATGATAGTGCCCCGCGCCCCGGCGCGCAACAACTAAACAAAATGGGGACTTGTTTCTTATTTGTTAGATGCTGCAGCCAAATTTGCATTTAAAAGTTTAACCTCCTGAATTTTGTTGTTTTTAAGTTCAGTCGGACTCTGACTGTCGGAGAAACAAACGTTACTGCGATCTGTGTTGTTACTGCCCTTTGATCTGCATTCAGTAAAGTGTTATTAAAGAAGGCACGGCAATTTTTAACCTTTTTTAAATGTGTAAACATTATGTTTAGATAGTGCTGCAATAAAAAAAGGGCTGCAATAATATCGCACACCGCAATATTAAGCCACCCTGAATCACCGCAGGGGGAATTCCTCAACCGCGACAGCCCTACTGGTAACCCTTAGCTACTTTCTGGAAAACTGTCGTCGACATTTCCTGCAGGTTGTCTAAACACTCCGCCTGCGCTCCGGACCGTCTTTCCGGACATTAGGAAAGGGAATGATGTAGTGATGTGTTGGTCGCAAAAAAATAAATAACGCTCTCAGAGCCTGCTTCCTCTTGAATTAACTGGAGTGAGTGACACACACCGTACCTGCAGGCTCCTGAGCCACTAAAAACTGCATAATGTGCACGTGTGGTGCGCTAAACACGCTCACGGCTTGCCCTTGATTGCTGTGAGACTGCGTTGGGAGTGGGGGGTGCAGCGCAACTCCGATTGCTGAGGCTGGGACAATCATTACATTAACTGATGGGACCTTCAAATAAATAGTTTAGAAATAGATAGAAATAAGTTTCTCACGCTGATAAAAATGAATTAATCTCTCTGAGGACATGTTGCTAGTGTACACACTCATACAGCACCGCTTGATAGGACTAAATAAATATTATGCAACATTTTGTGACAGTCACTAAAACATATATGTTTATGTTTTTTATTTATGTTATGAATGCCACTGTATAATTCAGTATTTGCAAGATATTGGTTGGATATTTGGGTCTGTATTGGTTAGGCTTAAATGAGTAAAACCTCAGCCCTTTGGGTCATAAACTATGAGCAAGTGTGTTGGCCTTTTTATACTAGGAATCAGGAGTTGTTTTTTGATAATCTTGTTGCTTTCTTTTTCTTTTTTCTTTTTGTCCTGATTGTGCCCTGAGCTGTTTTATGACTGAATAAATAAACAAACAAACAAAGCCAACAAACAAACAAATTAAATCAACATTCATTGAAAAATTGTCTTAAATAATCAAGATCTATTTCAGTCACAATAATCGTGATTATCATTTTTGCCATAATCGAGCAGCCCTACTGATCACCACTGACTGTGTGCATTCATACAAGAAAGTAATGCTGAAGATGTGTTGACTTGATCATTATTTCTAGCTTTGAGTTGATGATTTACACCCCATTTATGTTAAGTTGCAGCTGTATTTCGTTGGCTTTAATTGTGATGGCTCACATAAATAAGCTATTTCTTTAGGTGGATTTCCAGGAGCACTACTCAGAGCAACTCAGACTGATGTAGCTTGGCCCGACCACTGTTCCTAAGGGCACAGTTCTGTATTTTCCTTCTACCATCTCCCTTATTTTTAGTCCCTGCTCCGTTGAGGTTCCTGGCCAGGCTAAGTCGGGCCAGCAACGTGATCCTGGCCACTGATTGGCTAGGGGGTGGAGTCACTGGTTGCTCCAGAGTTTTTTGCTTTCATGTTTCACTGCCTGCACCCATTTCCTGGTTCAAAGTCTGACATAAAGCCATAAAACTGAGGAAAATATCCAGCAACTCCACCATGTTTCAGCTGAGTTGTGTTTCTGTGGAGCACACAGGTTACCTTACACCGTTTACTGATCCCCCTCATGCTATTTTGTCATGAGCAAGAATCATGCGCCTGATCAGGTACTAAAAGTTTCCGAAGACAACCCGGAAAATGGACGTTCGGCTGGCCTGGTCAGGTGGAGACACACGCATGTTGGGAAGTTCCTGTAAATTTACCCCAAAGTTCCAATAATGGAAGCACACCTTGTGTCATAAAGATGGATGCTACATCTCAAATAATGTTTTGCCAGAAATTAAGGAAACAATCATTGTTAAATCCAAAATACCTATTTGGTCTGGCTTTGCTTCACTATAGTTATTTGTGCTTATTGTAAATGTATCTGCGTAATTCTTTCCTAACCGTATAAAAACAGCTGAGAGAAACAAAAGGAAACTCTGTTAGTTTGTCCTCATTCAGAAACTAATGCAGGCCCATGATTGAACACATTTTGCGTTTGAAGTTATTACTGCTGCTCTGAGAGCATCCTTGTGGCTGCTGGGTAAATAAGATGAGCTGAGGAGAATAAGGGAAGGAAAGATGGATAGTCTCTTGAGCCTAAAACAAGCTCCCACCACATGGAGCACCTGCTTGCTTGACGCCGGGGGGGGGGGCTGACGGCAAGCTAGCACAGCAGATTTGTGCAGCTGAGCTGTGTTTACTCACCCCGGCTTTCCACGGGAGCCGTCAGCAGCACGTTACTGCAGCAGCACGTCATAGCTGCTGATAGGAACCGCTGTGGTCAACAGAACCTTTTCCACTGGAGCCGCCGGCAGCCGTCAGCAGCGCGAGTCGGCCGCGTCTCAGGAGCAGCATGTCGCGGCCTTTACGCGCCGGTTCTATTTTCTACGCGCGACGCCTCTGAAACGGGTCAAGTTCGACATTTTTGGGGAAGGAAAGACAGGAAATTGGATGCGGAAACGGAGCGAAGCTCCCGAGATTTTCAGAATAAAGAACGTACTGCCTTCCGGTTGCTTTACTTTTAAAAAAAGTTACTAACTGTGCGTCCCCGTGAGAATTTATCAGCTAGCTAGCGGTCTCCTTTGTTTTTCAGGTCCGTATTGACGATTATAAAACGGACAGAACATAAAACACAAACCATGTTGTAGTTTTCTCCTGCTTGTTGTTGTGTTTACTGACGAAGTCACTCGTGTGACTTCGTGCTCGGTCGGTGACAGCTGCTCCCCTGCTGCTTCGCGTCTCGTGGGAAGGGCCAAGCAGCAGCTTACGCGAGCAAGACGTGCTGCTGCAGTAACGTGCTGCTGACGGCTCCCGTGGAAACCCGGGGTCAGGAAAACATGTGAGCCTAATGCCCTCATTACTAGAAGAATGCTAACTGAATCTTAATGAAGTCATCCAGCAGCAGTAGATGGTCGATTACTGTCCCATTCTGACATGTCTTAGTATTTACCTTTAAAGTCATTATCTTGTTCATTTTACATTGCTATATTTTTAAATTATATTAGTAGCAGATGCTTTTAACTGGGGAAAAGAAAACCTCATTCGTAATATAATATTCTTATGCCAAGAAACTGATTTGACTGGTTGACTCAGCATAGCCTGAAGTCATTTTAAAGTAGAACTTGGACCAAAATAAACAGTGGCTTATAGTCAAGAAAGGTCTGGTTTTGTGACCAGCAAAATTTATCACGGTATATTCATAGCCAGGATGTTAAGACTAGAAACTGAAGTAAAATCACCTTTTTCAGACTTACCTACTGGGGGTGTGTTTTCCCACCGACTCAGCCTTAGGCATCACTATAAAGTGTGTCTAATGAAAGAGTTCTCTTTTATGCTAATTCACCATTTCCCCTAAGTTTATATCATCGGGCAACCTTACAAATAAGACAGAGCATGCTAGCGCATTCACATATTTGCACGCACCCTTTTTTGTGTGTCTTAAATAGGGCTGAACGATGTTAGGAAAAGATTGAATTGCAATTTTTCTAGCAGAAATGGCGATTTCGATTCAATTCATGATTTTCAAACAAAGGTCCAACATTAGTCTGCCAAGCCATCCTGTAGATTAAGTGAAAAGATAGTCTAGATTCTAATCCAGTACAACAAATCATTCACATTAATATTTACTATTTAATCATACAATAAAAATAGTTAACGGTATTAATATTTTCTCATTATTATCTTTTTATTTATTTATTTATTTTTTAATGTGTTTATGAAACAACTTGTGTTTTGTGATTTTTATCTAGAGAGGAGCTTTATAAAAATGTGTTCTACTCCAAAAATGCATGGAGGAAATCTGTAGGTAGAAATAGCTTTTAAATGTCAGGGTTTTTCCTGTCTCAAATTGAGGCAGAGGTGGTACCATCCTGACCATGCGCCAGAACATGCATACTCTGTGCATTCAGCTGCCTCACTTTTAAAGGCAAAATATTTTTGCGTTAAGTGTTCTAATTTAAGCTTCTGTTGATTAATTGAGTATTCCATTTGACAATGTTTCAAGTGAAACAAAACTGGTTTGCTGCTAAAAATTAAATAAATCAACTAAATTGTAGGAATGTTCCGATCACATTTTTTTGCTCCCGATCCGATTCCGAGTCATTTGATTTTGAGTATCTGCCGATACCGAGTCCCGATCCGATACTTCAGCAATACAATAAAATAGCAAGAAAAAAGGGAGACTGCACCCAAATTGAACTGTTAGGTTTATTATTATTATTATTATTATTATTATTTATATGACTGCATCCAATATGATACCATAAGAAAGTAGAAACATTTTGTTAGTGCAGCAGCACTTCAAACCAAGTAAACAACATTATATATTTGTAGCTTATCAGTGGTGCAACAATATGTAAACTAATTTGTTTTTATAGAAAAGTAGAAAAGGTTTGTAAAATAACTCAACACAATAATAGAAGTTAAATTAAAGTGCTTACCTCCACCTCTAAGAGGTAGTTGCATAATTCAGTCAGGTAACAAAATAAAATACATCTTAGGCCTTTGACTGACTAGTTTATTAAAACGAACAAAAGATATGCCTAATCAAAGTGGTGTACGAACTTCACCATTCAAGTATAAAACATCAACATCAAATTGCAAAGAACTGGTAAATCACCTCTTCCATGTGCTCTACATGGAGCTCAACTTTTACTCTAAGGCTCCCAAATAAAGTGCAGTTTAAAATGATTCCAAACCGCTGACATTTTTTGCTCTCCTGGAGCGAGACGAGCATTAACCTGCTAGCTAACTGCTACCTGAATTCCACGGTCCACTTTAAAACGTGTGACGTTACGGCTGCCACATGGTGTTGTCATGTCGTTATTGAGGAAGTGAAACTTGGTACAAAATTAAGCCATTGTTATTCAATTTGAAAATTGATTAAAAATGTCATGCTTGTTGTTTTATAAGGTTAAATCCGATCTTTAACACCCGATTCCGATCTTTTAAATGTCACGTGATCGGGCCCGATTTCCGATCACATGAACGGATCGGAGCATCCCTACTAAATTGTCTTGCTGAAATGACAATGACAAGCTCAACAATATGCATTAGATTGGTGTTTAGTTCCCGTTTTCCCATCTGATATTAGTAGTTAAAATATTCTTAAATATTTGACTTACATTTAAGTAACATTTTAGGTTTGTTTTAACACTCAGTCAAAATAACACATAAATATATCCAGTAAAATATAATGCATTTCATTAACATGCATTTGTATTGGAAATGGTAATAACGTTTAATTTCTGCTGCCAACAATGTAATGGTGGCATGTCTATTATGTAAGGGTTGGCAATAATCTAGTTCAAATTATGTTCAAAGATAGAAGCGAATTATATACTACAACGGCTTGCCAGACTTCATGCTCCTGCATCTGGAGCAGACTCATAGCAGTGTATCTGCAGCGGTTCTGATCCGTACAGCAGGATGCAGAATAAACAGGACAGTGGGGACTTTCCATCCACTTGTAGAGTTTAGTCTTTCTTAGTTTTACCATCATCATATATTTTTCTGTGCACCACTTGATCGTGAGACTGCTACCTGTTAGCTTTAGCATTAGCCAATCTGCGTGCAGCTTTACTTTTGATCCCAAACTTTGGACCAGTTCTGCCTTTGTGCATTTGCTGGTTCCTTTATTTTCCTCCACTGCATCCAGATGACCCCACTGTGCACCAGTAAAAAGCATTTTTCTTACACGTAACTTACTTTTGTTTAATAAAGTTCTCGGGAAAATGGTAGTTCAAAGATGTTGCACTAGTGCTGTTTAAAAATAGACACACTCACAGTTTTTTTGTCTTACTGTACAGCCCTGCTCTGATATGGAAGTGGTGCCTGGGGGAAAATCAGGACATCAATAGTACCAACCATAGATATGTACCAACTAGTGAGAAAAGCCATTTTTGATCTTTGTCTGCAGCGGTTTAGCGCTTTTTGGTGCACCACTGCTGATACAGCGCCATTATAGTGGCGTAACGCTGCAATTGCAGTTAAAATAACATCCATGTAGCTGGGGGCAGAGTGAAATCAGGCTGGGGTGGCACAAAAATAGCTGGAGGCGGCCGCCACGCAAATTTGAACACAGGAAAAACCCTGAATGTATTAAATACAAAATGCACACAGTTTTCCCTGCATTACCAAGGCAGGCAGGCTGCACGTTTTTTGAAGCCGTCTGATAGTTTTTCCTCACTAAAACGTCAGTTCCGTGAGAGAGACGCACACATTCTGACACCTTAGCTTGTTTGAATCACTGACATATATTCTGGACAATTCGTGTCCATAGGCTCCAATTATGTTTTTGTGCCAAAATGGGAGGTGGCCACCACCACCATTTTGACCGTGTCAAAGGTTCCGTCAAGCCCAGACAATTCCATAAAAGGGAAAAAAAAGTGGAGCTGAGGGTGGGGCTGTAAGGCCGGGGACACACTGGCCGCGGAAGCGCCGCGAAAATGGGACCGCCTTCATTCGGCGCCCTTGTTAAGCTATTCTATAGACCACATGGGCCGCCGAAGCGCCGCGAATCGCCTCGCGCCGGCGCCCCAGCCCGCGCCGTGCAGCGATCATTTCGGCGTTGGCTCTATTTTTTTCGCGAGCCGCGGGTGAATCGCGTCAATTCTGGCAGGAAGTCAAATGTAGACAAGAGGCAGGCCGGTAAAGTTAACAAAATAAAGCATTTCAAAATAAAATTCCGCAATAGTCAAACGTGTTCGTAAACAGACACTGCAGAAAAACCACACGAACACGCACACACATACACACACATCGAACTTGTGTGCTTGTGTGACCACGTGAAGGGGGGTGTGGTTTTGGGTGTCTTTTCACCGGAGCAAACAGGACAGAGAGGCAGAAAGTCTGAGGCAAGCAGTTAGGATGGATGACTTAAAATTAATTATGGAAGTTGAGAAACACAAGGAGCTGTACGACCCCCGAAAAACATGGTTGTTTACGTACCCATTTAGGAAGAAACTGCTAGGATACAGCTGCAGAATTGGAGCGGGTTCCAAGAGATTCAACTGGCAGAAACAACTCATACCATAGGTTCACACACACGCGCGCGCACACACACACGCACGCGTACAAACACTCAAACGTAGAGGAAAAGAGCTGAGGAAAGGCAGAGAGGAAATGGAGGACACCAAGTGTTTAAAAGAAAAACTACAGCTGAGCCGAGGCGCGCCTCGACTGGGGCGCGTCTGATCTGAACTGAGGAGCGGCGAGCAGCGGCCGAATTTCGTGAGCGATTCGCTTCTCGGCGCTTCCGCGGCCGGTGTGTCCCCGGCGTAAGGCTGGGATCAAATGACGACACTCGTCGAACTGAAGCAATGTAGCTGCAAGCTAACCCAAAGCTAACGCGGAGGTGGGAGCTAAGCTAACGGAGGTAGCTACCTAGCTACAACCGGAATTAACTGTGCACAACACCGGAGCTTCTGAGTAAGATACGTCGGGCTGACCGCACGGGAGAACCGGCTGGAACACAGAGGTCTCCCGAGAGCTCCAGAAGCCGGCAGCCTGCACAGCAGACAGGCGCTGCTGCCATCAGAGATGCGCCGAGCTGCCGCTGAAGGGAGGGAGACCATACCCAGGGGTGGACATTAACTTCAAAACCAACCGGCCAGCCGGTTCGGTAACTCTGAATATTTACCGGCCCTGCCAAGAATCTACCGGCCCCGCTGGTCAGCTGCCAAAACGAGTCAAAATAACAACTGAACCGTTTTAAATGTAATAAACCTTTATTTTGTACACATTCACAAACATAATAACGTATTCAAGTTTGAATTTGTTTGTTCCCTCAACAAAACACGATTTTGTCGTCGCATACTTCCGGCATACAACGCAGTACATCACCAACTCCGCTTTGCTGTATTCGAGCCATCGGCTGTGTTCGAGATGAGCCAGTTCTGTGCAGACTAGACCAGCGGTGATCGGCGAGCAGTGCATGCCGGTTAGATTTGTGTCCGAATTGACGCCAACTTGCTCTGACATCATGCATACGTAGGCAACGATAACCTCGTGAGATCAAGGCGGCCGCAGATTTTGGAGCAAGGCGCTGCAGTTGCTCTCCCTCGGCTGCAAAACCTAGGGGATGACGGGAAACGCCTGGCTCTCACCTGATCTAAGATCTGATTGGTTCATATTTTGATCCAAACATCCGGTGGTAGAACATGAAATGTTAGTTGGTCACATGTATTCTGTAAATCATGTTACGTTGATGATAACAACAATATAGGCCATAAAGAGAAATGTGTTGTGTTCTTTTGTCACGTTTCCTATGAGCACACTGAAGCTACAGCTGATAACCTTTACTTATTATTACAGTCATGTCTTCATATAGAATATATGATATCCACAAGCACGTGAGGATGTGTTTCAGCTGCTAACAGGCACCAGAATTAAAATTGAAAATTGAACAAGTGTGAATGCTAACGCGATATCTTCATCCATCGTCACCCCCGAGCTACACATGCAGGGAAGTCCAAGAGATTCAACTGGCAGAAACAGCTGGTTCACACCATAGTCTTTCTCCTCTCCTCTCCTCACACACACACACACACACACACACACACACACACACACACACACACACACACACACACACACACACACACACACACGTAGAGGAAAAGAGCTGAGGAAATTGAGGACACCAGGTAGTTAAAAGAAAAACCACAGCGGAGCCGAGGCGCGCCTCGAATGGGGCGCGTCTGATCTGAACTGAGGAGCGGCGAGCAGCGGCCGGACTTCGTGAGCGATTCGCTTCGGGCGCTTCCGCGGCCGGTGTGTCCCCGGCGTTTCGCCGGCTTTCAGTCCCTCCCCCTGCTGCTTCCGTCTGCTCTCGTCTGTTTTCCAGACGAGGCGCTGCTCAACTCGAACACGGCCACTCTCTGCGCCTACCGTCTTCTTTAAACCGCCAAGAATCATTCCACCTACGCACACGCTTCTCTGCTTCATACCGTTTCGAACTGTCTAGCTTCTCCTCACCAGTTTTAAAGTGTTTTGCCGGAGATTTCATCAATAAATCCCATCCCTGTGGTGGAGCGATCTTCCTGCGTGCTTGTGTGTTTCTAGCGTGGTTCCACTTCGTCTTTAATAGTGAACTTATAGTTCTCGTGACTATAACTAATCGTGCAGTACGTGCACGAATCATACAAGTGCAGTAGGTGGCTAGAGGCGCGCAGGTTCACGCGCGCGAAACGAAAACGGCAGCTTCCTACAGGGCGGGGCCATGATGTAGATGAAAGCCGGTGTGTAAATGACAAACAAGGCTTGGGCGCCACCCGGGCGGTGAGTCGTCAAGTATTTACCGCCCGACGAGAAAATTTAGCGCCATTGGCGCTCGGGCTCTTTAACGGTCCACCCCTGCCATACCTATAGTCGGAACCCAGCTCCACCAATATGTCACATTTCAACTAGAGCTGAAACGATTCCTCGAGTACCTCGAATAATTCGAGTACAAAAAATCCTTGAGTCAAATTATCTGCCTCGAGGATTTGTTTTATTCATATTTAATTAATTCATGGCTTTGCAATCGCCCGGGGTCATGTTTCACCCGGACCGAAATAAGTGACGCACATGCCCACTGGACTGAATGCACACGCAAGTAGCGAACGCAACTTAACTTTCTCTTAAGACATGGCGGACAACTTGAACCCTGGTGGAGTGCGAGAAAGACAGAAAATGTCAAAGTTGTGGAACCATTTTTCACGTCGTAAGGTGGAAAACGTAGTCCAGTATAAATACAGTAAAATGGATTTAGCCTAGCACAACACCACATCCTCCGTGCTGCAGCACCTGTAAATGTCACTTCTGCAAGCGGACTCGGAGCCTCTACAAGATAATGCATTTTAGCCTGTATTTCTATATATTCTGCAGACACTGTGCGACTTTTTCGTTTGTAGCGCTAAGTTTCAGCTCACACCATACATCTGGTAGCAACACGTCGGACTTAAAATGTGCTAAAAATAGCAGTTTTTACACAACACGTCGGACTTTTTATTGTGTTATTGATGTCTGTTGTCCCTTGGGGTTTCTGCAGGAGGACACGGGTATTTATGAGTGGCGGAGGAAAACGAAAGAAAGTAAATACATGTTGTGATCAGTATAATTTGACAAAATCACAGCAAACATGCTTTTGGCAATCCTTGTTAGTGTGAGACAAAAAGTGTAGAAATTAAAACGGACGTGTGTTAATAGGGAAACAGCCGGCGAAGCTGTTTGCGCCGTGAGCGGTTCTGGTTCTGTTTGGGCCGCAGCCGCTCGCAGCGCTACTTCAGCAGTTATCCTCCTAGTTTTTGTCTGGCTTGCAGGCTAGCAGATTCTCGCACGAGGGGAAAATCGGCTCAGGTTTACTTATTTTTTGCACAGGCATTTGTTTACTGTGAAGTAAAGTTGCAGTGCTGAAGTTATGCAAACTAATTTTGAATAAAACTTGAATAACTGGCAATTGCTTGCTCATTTTAAGAGGTCTTTCATAATTATAACATGCTATTTGATATCAAATCAAATCACTTTTATTGTCACGTCACATGTGCAGGTACACTGGTACAGTACATGCGAGTGAAATTCTTGTGTGCGAGCTTCACAACAATAGAGTTGTGCACAAATACAGTAATGTAAAAACAAGTAAAATATAAAAATGGCTAATCTAAGTATACAAATGAATAAAGTAAACAATAAGATAAGAGATGTAAAATGTACAGAGGTTGGTATGTGCAAAACAGTGGCATTAATGTACAGTATGGAGCGTGTAATGTTGGAACTTGGTGGAGCTCGCGACGAGGCAGCCATACTCGGCGCCATCTTGGCTCATCAATATATGATATAAAGGTTTACAAACACAAAAGGGTAATTTATTAGAGTACTCGATTAATCGAAAAAAAGATTCGATAGAGTACTCGATTACAAAAATATTCGATAGCTGCAGCCCTAATTTCAACCCATTTTCAAAAATGCATTGTTACGTTAAATGCATTGGGTTTTACCCTAATTATAAATTTAAATGTCTTGGTTAAATGGTACATGTTAAAATCCAAGCTCAGCTAGTGCAAGACCGGTAGTGACCTAAAATACATAAATATAATTTTACTTACTGAAAAAAATGAAGTGGAGACTCATTGGATGCTCTATTAGTGCAATTAATATCACAGCAAGGCCTTTTGTCCAACAATTGCACAAATAATATCCAAAAAAGAACGCACAAACGGCACAACTAATGGTCTAAGTTGAGAGACTGAAAATCGCAGAACAGCTGAGATTGGATGTTGGAGAATTTTAGCCTCTCATCCCAGAGGCTTCTTCCAGACTTTGGTAATGGTCAGAAACAAACAAACTGGTTGTGCTGCAAGTCTTTTTTTTTCCTCCAAAACATGATTTTGTCTAAAATCCTAGTTTTTGTCTGGCTTGCCAGGCTAGTAGATTCTCGCACGAGGGGAACATTGGCTCAGGTTGTACAGTGCTTCTTCTTCTGCAGCCTTCAGAGAGTACAGACGCTTTTTTCTCAGCTCCCTTATCGGCTTCCCCAAGGCTCTTGTCCTGTCTGCCTACAGAGCACTTCTCTGCATTTCTCCTGAAACCACTACTCTTTTTTGGAAATATGGACTTAATTAATTGGTCATTCAACGTGATTGACAAAATTTTCTCTACGATGAGAACGGAGAAGGGGGCTCCCACCTGTCCCGAGGGGACATTCGCATCGGGATATGCACTCGATTCTTGGGAGGTCTGGCGAATCGTGTGCCTCTCTCAGCTGTCCATCGAGGACGTGGAAGATTTGTGGATATTCGGCCTAATGATCACTGGATTTCTTCTGATTGGAGTGGGAGGATATCTGGTTTTCTGGAAATTTGGGAAGACGGGAGCGATTGGAGTGCGACCCGTACCCACGGAATGTGCCGCTCGTGCGGTGACCTCACAGACTGGGACGTTACTCGAGGTGAACCGTAAGCTGGACAATGTCCTTGCGGCGTTGCCTGTGTTAGTGCGCAAGATGGATTTGATCTCGGAGAGGGTCGCCGGACGATGCGGGGATGTGGAATGTAAAATTGGCTTCACTGGTGGACATGAATGACCACTTAGAGACTACAAGACGGAGAGGAAGACTATCTCTGTCTGCCCTAAACAAAGTCATGTTTATCCTTATCTGACGCCATAGCAGCCTCTCAAGGCTGCCTCAACACACCCCCACAAAAAGGAGGAATGCCGACAGATGCTGTGTCCCGACCTTCACCCTCTTCCTTCAGATTCTGCAGGAACTTCAATGTTCTCTCTGTTCCTTATCTCTCCCTCCCACCTGCTGGTCTGCAGCTGGTCGATGCGCCGCAGTGGCAGCTCCCACTGGAGGCTTCAGGATCCCGCCCACCCCCACCTCCCCATCGGACTCTGATGTTGTATACGTGCTGTCTGTGCTTCCATGTCGGGTGTTTTTTTGCATTAGAGTGCTACACCCTGCTGGTGTAACCCTGTTAATGCCTTTTTTTTTTCCCCCCCCTGAACTTTCCTCATGTAACACCCTTTTCATCTAACTATTAAGGTAGCGCGACTCATGTTGCGAATGACCGCAGTCACCAATTCTTGTTATGTGTCTTACCCACGTATGTCTGATCTTTGAATTGTGTGTGCTGAAACTGAATTTCATTTCTCTGTATGTCCTGCACATGTGGAGAATATGACAATAAATGACTTTGACTTGACTTTGACTTTGACTTTGCTTCCCTTACATAGGCGTAGCCGCCACCGCCACGGCGGAAATCCTAGCGCCACGCCTACAAGATCCCAAGTTTTATTGATTTTCTTTTTTTTGCGCCGTTTTCCGAAGAAGCAGCGGGGACTAGTCTGTTGTTGCTTGTGATCACAGCCGGCAGGCAGTAAGGAGGTGGAGGCAGGGCAGGGTGGTTACAGCTAGTAGGGATGAGCCGGATACTCATTTCAGACTAGTATCCTGTACGGATAAAGCATTTTTGACGAATGCGAGAATGAAACGAGTAAAACTCGTAAATATCTGTAATCGTGCTGAAGGAAAATCCTCATTGGTAACTGACTGTCTTCACGCTCTGTGATTGGCCAGTCACCTAGCGCGCCCGCCCCTCTCTACACACAAAACTGCAGCCGGGAGCTCAGTCCGTCCGGCCCATGCATCCACGCACACACAGAGGCAGTAACGGATCTCTCTGTGCTTGCTTCACTGTTGCTCACGTTTCTTCAGTACTCCCTAGGTTTTCTTCAGCTCGCCTCTTTTTCGGTTGAACATTTAAAGTAACTTTTTTCGTAACGTACGTGATGCATTTGACAAGACAGCTGAAAACGGCTCGTGCATGTGTCGGTCACTGCCTCCGCTCCAGTCGGGTTTTTATTTTTATTTTTTTAACTCTCTCTCCCTCTCTCTCCTTCTCTCTCTCTCACTCACACACCTTAATCAACATTGTTTTGTTTAACTGTGTGTGGGAAAAATGCCAACAACGTTAGGAAAAATTCTGTTTAATCAAATTAAAATAAAATGGTTCTAGTATTTCATATTTCCTAGTTCCTACTGCATGAGTTCAGATGTATTAATTCATGCACTTAAATATTAATGTTGTGATTTTATTGAAAAACTTGTTCTGTAATAGTTCCTTTACTATTGTGATCAAAAATATTTTATCTCAATTCTGAGGCTGCTCTGTAAATAGTTTTCAAATAAACAATACACATAGCAACTTCTGATCAATCCATATCAATTTCAGATTTAAAATAATGTATTGATGTAAACCACACCCACTAATTTCCAAATAATAAATAAGAGGTGCATTCATCTGTGTATCTCCTTTGATCCACATTAGTGATGTTTTCAGCACCAGAACGATGAAGCAAAGAAACACATTCCTGAGTTTGTTAGTAATTTTATTTATTAGGTTCATCTGACCTGTTCTATTTTTCTCTGAAATGAGATCAAATCAGTGCTTCTATGGGTTGTCTCCTCTCTGCACTAGAAAAATTTACTTTACTATAATGTTCACTGTAATGCATCTTGATGTTCTTAACAAATAGATTAAATCAAAGATATTTGTCAATAATGCCAAATATGTAAATTTGTATTTCATTTTTATACTGGCTTAAAAATACTTCATTAAGTCCACTAAGCAGGGGTGTAGAACGTTTTTAATAGGGCCAGCCCATCTTGGACCAAAATAAAGGGGGGCAAAAGGAGATGTTTTCCAGATGCCAAGAAAAATTAAATGCCAAATCCTCCCTGCAAAGTGTGTCACTGAGAGTTTAAAATAAAATTATTCTTGTGCAAATATTGGTGTGTTCACCTTTAATACTAGTTATTAAAATGCAGCAGTTGCTGGATTGGTGCAGTTCAAAGTAGGGCTGCTCGATTATGGCAAAAATAATAATCACGATTATGGTGACTTCAATCACGATTATTTAGGACAATTTTTCAATTTATGTTGATTTTATTTGTTTTTATTCAGTCATAAAATTGCTCAGGGCACAATTAGGACAAAAATAAGAAACAAGATGATCACTAAAAGAACTCCTGATTCCCAGGATAAAAAGACCAATATACTTATAGCTCATAGTCTATGACCCAAGGGCTATAGACCTTGGTTTAACTCATTTAAGTCTAACCCGTACAGACCCAAATACCAATATCTTGCAAATACTGACAGCAAGAATTATACAGTGGCATTTATAACAAATAAATGCAAATAAATTGATGTTCACAAAATGTTGCATAACATTTATTGAGTCGTGTCAAGGTGCTGTAGGAGCGTGCACTAGCACCGTGTCCTCAGAGAGGTTAGTTATTAGTTATCAGTGTGAGGAACTTATTTCTACCTTATTTATAAACTATTTATTTACAGGCCCATCAGTTAATGTAATAATTGTCCCAACCACATCTCCACCCCCCAACCCGGTCTCACAGCAATCGGGCAAGCTGCACGTGTGTTTAGCACGCTGCACGCGCACATTTAGCCGTTTTTAGCTGCTCAGGAGTCCGCAGGTGCGGTGTGTGTGTCACTCACTCTGGTTAATCCAACAAGGAGCCGGCTCCTAGAGCTGTCTTTAGCGACCGACACATCACTGCATCATTCCCTTTCCTAATGTTGTGAAGAACGGTCCGGAGCGCAGGCGGAGTGTTTAGCTAACCTGCAGGAAATGTCGACGACCGTTATCCAGAAAGTAGCTAAGGGTTACCAGAGATGTTTCTGAGATGTTCGCTAGGTACTTTTAGGATTAAAAAGTCAAGAAGGGGGTCTGAGAAGCTGCTAGAAATAGCGTCAAAGTCGCTAAGTTGGCAACACTGTGGAGGAGCGCTTCATTTGCAACTCAGGGCAGCGCAAGCGGGAGGAGCTAATAATTGGCTTGTTTTGTTTTTTATAATCGTTCAAAACTCAGATCGTAATCGTGATTAAAATTCGATTAATTGAGCAGCCCTAGTTCAAAGTGGAGTGTATCAAATAAAACAATATTAACATAAAGGTGAGAGGTGTCATAATCCCCCACCCCACACACACATACCACCACCACAGCTGGAAAAATTCCTAGGGGAAACACTGTTATATACTTAGTTTTTGCACAGGCATTTGTTTACTGTGAAGTAAAGTTGAAGTGCTGAAGTTTTGAAAACAAAATTTGAATAAAACTTGAAAAATAATTGGCAATTGTGTGCTCATTTTAAGAGGTCTTTCATATTTTATAACATGCTATTTGATATAATGGTTTACAAACAATTTAAATTACAGAAGTGAATATAATTTTGCACAGTATTTTAATTTTTCCAGCTTCACATAATTGTGTGTTATTAGTAGCATTTCTGTTGCTGGTAATCTAGTAATGGTTAAATAAATAAATAAATAAAATCCTTTAAAATGACACTAGAAGAGGCACAAGCCTGATGGAGGACTTACATTTACTAACTTGGGTCAGACCCAACCACAGAAGAGCTGAAGCTGGGTGGTAAACACACACAGGTAGTTCTAGTAACACCCGAGCTCCATGACGTTTGAGACTGATGCATCAGTGTTACAGTGGGACTAAAGACACGATCAGAAACATGTTACAGCTGGATGATCTAGGAAGGTAGAAGATCAGGACGTCTGAGCGGTGAACAGGTGAGCGGACCTTCAGGACGTCCCGCTGTCACGCTAAGAAGGTCATGGCTGCAGATCCACACCTGCAGCCGTAGACTATTCATCACGTCTTCCTCGTTCTTCACGGGCCGTGACGCACTTGGATGAAAACATCTGCCTCTTTAGCTCCTGATCAGCTGATGACAGCTTCAACACACCGCGCAGCTTAACGCACGCTTTTTCTTATCAGTAACAGAAACAACGTTTTGATAAAAGAAGACGTAATTAATTAGTTTGCTTGTTACTGAAAGAAATATTTTTTTTTAGGAACGCGGTTATTTTAAATGGCGTTATTCCCATCACTACTCTGTTGTGTCTACAGCAGGCAGTGACTGAGACAAAGAGGGTCTCCGCCCACCCGGCCAATCATTGTGTTTGTAAGTGCGTTACGACACCTCTCTCTCTCTGGCTGCAGC
Source organism: Nothobranchius furzeri (assembly GCF_043380555.1). Taxonomy (NCBI): domain Eukaryota; kingdom Metazoa; phylum Chordata; class Actinopteri; order Cyprinodontiformes; family Nothobranchiidae; genus Nothobranchius; species Nothobranchius furzeri. The sequence continues at coordinate 5,527,633 of NC_091744.1, read as the reverse complement.
TGAAGTGTGGCGGTCAGAAAGCCTCACACTGTTGCTCAACGTTCGACAAGCACATAGTAACGCACAACCTTCCGTCCCCAGTAACGGCGTTGCAACAGTGGGAAAAGTAATTAATTCGATTATTCTGTTTCCTAAAAAAAGAACGCCGTTATTTTAAACGGCGTTATTCCCATCACTGATAACAAAATACTCACTTTGCTTATTGGAATGAAACAGATCACAGATATGACTCTGTGTTGACAACATCCATTAATAGTTGCAAAGTATACCTGCTAATCTTCCATCTTAATCACATCATCTTTAAGGCGTAGTGCCTCATTAGCCTCTCAGCATTAAGCTCACACCTTTGAATATGTGTCAGAAATTTTCCTCCATCACTCCATCAGGGATCCTGAGTGCTGCAGCATTTTCAGTGTTGATGCTCATATTTTCGGCTCCTTGTTCTTTGCTTTGTAGTGAAGGGACCGCTGCAGTATTTGGCACATTGCCTTTTCAAAATTCCATATTTAGAAATGTATTTGAACTTTTGGAAGAAGAAAAAATTTGAACTGTGGCAGGAGTAGCTGAGTAGCAGATAATACATTAAAATTAATTGCTACCTGTTTTGATGAAAACTAATTAGATGGACTTTATGCAAACTGATCATTTCATATTGTCAGTCATATACAAAGACTTAAAATATGTTTTACTTGTGTTTCTATTAGGTTATATGTCATGGAACCTCAGTTTGACACTTCCTGACTTTTCAGCTTGCTGACTCCCATTACTAGATCACAGTAACTTTGGTGTTCTCCATGTCATTTTTACGCTATCGCTGCAGGACCTGCTGAGGATAATTATCAACAATGTACATGGGATAATCTAGGCTACATCTAAGGCCACAATCAAAGACAAATGTTTTAAAATTGTATTTGTCCGCCTATATTCATAAATATAAGGGTAAGTTAACAAACTTCTGCCTTGGGTTGCTAAATGATGCATGCTAGCTCTTTACTGGCACAGTGAGGAAACAATGCTAACAAAGTTAGCAGAGAGTTGTTATTTTATAAACAAAAAAGACTCGTATTAACCTGTCTCTGAAATCATTGTTGGCATTGCTTCAGCACTGTACAAACTTTGGCTAGTAAAGATCTAGCATGCGTCATCATTTAGCAAGCCAAAGCAGAAGCTTTTGAACTCGCCTTCATAATGAATGTAGGTAGACAGATACTATGTAAAACCTTTGTCTTTATGTGAATGTTGCATCTTAAATATGGTCTGGAAAATCCTGTTGACGGTTATCCTTGGCCAGTCCTGGAATGATTGCTTAAAACCCGCTATAAAGAAAACAAATGGTACTACAACTCAGAAGCGATTCAGCTGGATAAAAAGTCAGAAAGCGTCAAACCAGGGGTCCGTGGCATAAACCCTATTATCAATATGTGTGTGTTAACTTTTTTCTTTAACTCTTTGTAGATTTGGGCTCTCTGCCATGGGATGATTTGGAGAACGACCTTCCAGATGAGTTGATTCCTAATGGAGGTGATATGAGCCTAATGGGCGGGATTCCTTCGAATGGCGGTGGAACACCTGGAGCTGGTGGTCCAGGCAGCACCCCAACATCTCTTAGTGATGGAGGCGCCTCTGGTGTCCCAGATGCAGCTGCCAAGCATAAACAGCTCTCAGAGCTTCTTCGAGCTCGTAGCACACCCAGTATCACAGGTACTGGGCTCAACTCGGCAAGCCCTCAACCTGGCAGCATGGGTCAGCTGGGAACTCCACTGGGCAAGAGCCCCCTCGGTCAGGCCTCTCCAAACAGCCACTCTTCCCCCCAGTCCCAAAAGCCGGGAACACCAACTGGTGTATCAGTGCAGAACAGTAACAGTAATACTACAGCTTTGGGTTTTAACCCTATGATGAACAACAGCCAGGGCCATACTGGACTGCTAGCACAGGGGGGACAGCCTCAGCCTGGGCAGGTAATGAACGGTGGTCTTGTACCTGGAGGTGGGAGAGGACGTGGTGCTGGAGTGGCAGGTATGCAGTATCAAGGACCGAATCTACAGGGAAACACACCAGGACCAGGAGGATCTGGGAATGTGTTGGTAGATGCCCCAGGTGGGCAGCAGATGGGATCTCATACCACCCTTGGTGCTGCCCAGCAAGCAGGCAATATGAGCAAGGTGAGTCATGTCTTTCACTTATAGTGTTGGAGCTGTTCAGACCTACATGAAACATTTCTGGCACTTAAGATAGAGCGGTTAGTCAGTCACATGTTTGTAATGAGTTGTGGGTGGGAACAGTTTTAACATTGGATACAAATGAACAGGATTCATTAAAAACCTGTTGACTCCTGGCAAAAACCAACTTAATCAGCTTGTTGATGAGGTATTTTTTATCTTTGCACAGCAGGTCGTTTTTCCAATGATGCCTAATGAATTAATATGAAATGTTTTTAACTGGTTTCAATGGTTTACTTTTAAACTTGTTTGTTTTTTACTATTCTCCTGCTTTGTTGTTCCACTGCATATTTTTTGGATTCATTGCAAATTTCAACTTTGCCTCTCACATAGTGTTAACACCTGCTCTAGACTGAAATGATGGAGTGAATAAAAATTAGAAGATGAGAATCAATACAGAGTAGTTACTACTTCCATTTCATAACCTTGACTTTATTGACGTTATTCTTTTAGAACCTTGTATTGTTTCTGGGGCTTAATACACTTTTTATTTTATTATTATTTATTTATTTATTTATTTTTTCAAAATCAACTGTATAATTGATGCAGGGGTGTATGCTGCTTTGCTGCTATTATAGAATGGAGCATTTGGTATAGACTCCATAACCTTTATCTAGGAAATTGTCAGTAAAAAGCACAGTGTTCTTTTTTGAATGGGTGTTTTATGCTCAGCTGGTGTTCTGTGATTGTCACCAACATTAATGTTAGGAAAAGCACCAGTCCTGTGTACAGCTGCCGATATTGTGCTTAAACAGCAGGTTGTGAATCTTTGTGCCCGTGTGTGGCCATAAAACGCCGTCACTCCTCCCCCTCACATGCTGCTTTCGTTAGAATTGAACAAGGGAATAATGAGGTTATAATTGGCCTCCGTTCTCTGGTTTATTAGTAGCTACTTACCACAGTAATACTGTGGGACAGACGGGAATTGTAAATCACTTAATGGGTTAAAATCACAAATGACTTTCGTGAAAAGAGGGCAGCCAGTTCAGCCTGAATAGTCAGCCTGGCAGCGGAGTAGTGAGGTGATGGTTGCCATCAGTCCTGTCTGCCGATATGTGGAGTGTGTCTAAGGGGAGGTTCGGGTAGAATGGGAAGTGTAATGGGTGTGTGTGTGTGTGTGTGTGTGTGTGTGTGTGTGTGTGTGTGTGTGTGTGTGTGTGTGTGTGTGTGTGTGTGTGTGTGTGAGTGCGTGCGTGCGTGCGTGCGTGCATGTGAGATCTGATTGTTTAATCCAATTTTGGACCGAAATTACAATTTCAAACAGCACGATCACGTGACCATCAATGCTGCGGTTTTGACTGGATCTAGGATCAGTTGTGTAACTTTTTTTTTTTTTTTTACATCCGGGGTTTTCCCCCTGTGTTATGGAGGCGGCAAAAACCAGTGCGGGGGAGGGGGGTGGGGTTTACCGTCCAGAGCCGAGCCCAACTCCACAGCTGACAGAGCTGCATGTTCAGGTTATTTTCCGTTTTATGTTCCAGGGGTGGACCTTTAAAGCGCCCGAGCGCCAATGGAGCTAAATTTTCTCGTCGGGCGGTAAATACTTGACGACTCACCGCCCGGGTGGCGCCCAAGCTTTATTTGTCATTTACCCACCGGCTTTCACCTACATCATGGCCCCGCCCTATAGGAAGCCGCCGTTTTCGTTTCGCGCGCGTGAACCTGCGCGCCTCTAGCCACGTACTGCACTTGTACGATTCGTGCACGTCCTGCACGATTCTAGTTATTGTCACGAGAACTATAAGTTCACTATTAAAGACGAAGTGGAACCACGCTAGAAACACACAAGCACGCAGGAAGATCGCTCCACCACAGGGATGGGATTTCTTGATGAAATCTCTGGCAAAAACGCTTTAAAACTGGTGAGGAGAAGCGAGACAGTTCGAAACGGTATGAAGCAGAGAAGCGTGTGCGTAGGTGGAATGATTCTTGGAGGTTTAAAGAAGACGGTAGGCGCAGAGAGTGGCCGTATTTGAGTTGAGTAGCGGCTCGCCTGGAAAACAAACGAGAGCAGACGGAAGCAGCAGGGGGAGTGGCTGAAAGCCGGCGTTTAACGCCGGGGACACACCGGCCGCGGAAGCGCCCGAAGCGAATCGCTCACGAAGTCCGGCCGCTGCTCGCCGCTCCTCAGTTCAGATCAGACGCGCCCCATTCGAGGCGCGCCTCGGCTCAGCTGTAGTTTTTCTTTTAATTACTTGGTGTCCTCCATTTCCTCAGCTCTTTTCCTCTACGTGTGTGTGTGCCTCTGTGTGTGTGTGTGTGTGTGTGTGTGTGTGTGTGTGTGTGTGTGTGTGTGTGTGTGTGTGTGTGTGTGTGTGTGTGTGTGTGTGTGAGAGAGTGAGAGAGTGAGAGAGTGAGAGAGTGAGAGTGAGAGAGAGAGAGAGTGTGTGGTGTGAACCAGCTGTTTCTGCCAGTGGAATCTCTTGGACTTCCCTGCATGTGTAGCTCGGGGGTGACGATGGATGAAGATATCGCGTTAGCATTCACACTTGTTCAATTTTCAATTTTAATTCTGGTGCCTGTTAGCAGCTGAAACACATCCTCACGTGCTTGTGGATATCATATATTCTATATGAAGACATGACTGTAATAATAAGTAAAGGTTATCAGCTGTAGCTTCAGTGTGCTCATAGGAAACGTGACAAAAGAACACAACACATTTCTCTTTATGGCCTATATTGTTGTTATCATCAACGTAACATGATTTACAGAATACATGTGACCAACTAACATTTCATGTTCTACCACCGGATGTTTGGATCAAAATATGAACCAATCAGATCTTAGATAGGTGAGAGCCAGGCGTTTCCCGTCATCCCCTAGGTTTTGCAGCCGGTAGAGAGCAACTGCAGCGCCTTGCTCCAAAATCTGCGGCCGCCTTGATCTCACGAGGTTATCGATGCCTACGTATGCATGACGTCAGAGCAAGTCGGGTCAATTCGGACACAAATCTAACAGGCATGCACTGCTTGCCGATCACCGCTGGTCTAGTCTGCACAGAACTGGCTCATCTTGAATACAGTCAATGGCTCGAATACAGCAAAGCGGAGTTGGTGATGTACTGCGTGGTATGCCGGAAGTATGCAACGACAAAATCGTGTTTTGTTGAGGGAACAAACAAATTCAAACTTGAATATGTTATTATATTTGTGAATGTGTACAAAATAAAGGTTTATTACATTTATAACGGTTCAGTTGTTATTTTGACTCGTTTTGGCGGCTGACCAGTGGGGCCGGTAGATTCTTGGCAGGGCCGGTAAATATTCAGAGTTACCGGCCCGGCTGGCCGGTTGGTTTTGAAGTTAATGTCCACCCCTGTGTTCCCACACACAGCGCTGCTAGAGCCGATAATAATGGCACCAGGTGAGCCCGGGACAGAGAAAGAGAACATAGTCAAGTAAGGGAGAGAGAGACTCATCCCACATCGGAGCAGGTTCAGGCTGATTTCTAAAGCTTGGTTTACGCTTCATCAGCGCAAGTGCAGAGTCGCGCACTTTAGTTGACTTGAAAGCTCAACTTCTCTTTTAAAAATTGTTTGAATGTTTCTGATGGCACACATTAGTTCAAACAAACTAAGGTGTCAGAATGTGTGCGTCTCTCTCACGGAGCTGACGTTTGAGTGAGGAAGAATTATCAGACGGCTTCGAAAAACATGCAGCCAGCCTGCCATGGTAATGCAAGGAAAACTGCATTTTTTGTTAATACATTTTAAAACTATTTCTACCTACAGATTTCCTCCATGCATTTTTGGAGTAGAACATGTTTAAAGCTGGGAGCTTTATAAATGGGAGAAAATATCAATAGCTTTAACAAGGGCTGAAACGATTCCTCGAGTACCTCGAATAATTTTAGTACAAAAAAACCTCGAGTCAAATTCTCTGCCTCAAGGCTTCGTTTAATTCATGTTTAATTAATTCATGGCTTAGCAATCGCCCGGGGTCATGTTTCACCCGGACCGAAATAAGTGACGCACATACATACTACACTGAATGCACACGCGAGTAGCGAATGTAACTTAACTTTCTCTTAATGGCGGACAACGTGGACCCTGGTGGAGTGCGAAAAAGACACAAAATGTCAAAGGTGTGGGACCATTTTTCACGTCGTAAGGCAGAAAACATAGTCCAGTTTAAATACTGTAAAATGGATTTAGCCTACCACAACACCACATCCTCCATGCTGCAGCACCTGACCAGGAAACATCCACATGTAAATGTCACTTCTGCAAGCGGACTCGGAGCCTCTACAAGATAATGCATTTTAGCCTGTATTTCTATATATTCTGCAGACACTGTGCGACTTTTTCGTTTGTAGCACTCAAGTTTCAGCTCACACCGTGCATCTGATAGCAACACGTCGGTCTTAAAATGTGCTAAAAATAGCCGTTTTTACAACACGTCGGACTTTTTACTGTGTTGTTACTGATGTCCGTTGTCCCTCGGGATTGCTGCAGAAGGACACGGGTATTTATGAGAGTGGCGGAGGAAAACGAAAGAAAGTAAATAAATGTTGTGTGATCAGCGTAATTTGACATAACCACGGCAAACATGCTTTCTCGACAATCCTTGTTAGTGTGAGAAAAAAAGTGTAGAAATTAAAACGGACGTGTGTTAATAGGGAAATAGCTGGCGAGCCATGTTTGCGCATGCGCCGTGAGCGGTTCTGGTGCTGTTTGGGCCGCAGCCGCTCGCATTTGTTTACTGTGAAGTTGAAGTGCTGAAGTTTTGAAAACTAATTTTGAATAAAACTTGAAGAATAACTGGCAATTGCTTTCTCATTTCAAGAGGTCTTTCATATTTTATAACATGCTATTTGATATAATGGTTTACAAACGCAAAAGGGTAATTTATTAGAGTACTAGATTAATCGATAAAATATTCGATAGAGTACTCGATTACACAAATATTCGATAGCTGCAGCCCTAGCTTTAACTGTTTTTATTGTATGATTTAAATAGTAAATATTAATGTGAATGATTTGTTGTACTAGATTAGAATCTAGACCATTTTTTCACTTAATCTACAGGATGGCTTGGCAGGCTAATGTTGGACCTTTGTTTGCAGAAAATCGTGAATTGAACCGAAATGGCATTTTCTGCTAGAAAAATTGCAATTCAGTCTTTTCCTAAAATTGTTCAGCCCTACTCGTCGTCGTTCTGCTCAGCTGTGTTGAAAAGCTGCCAGTGTCTGCAGCTGTTTTTTTTTTCTGGTCTGTTGGAGCGATGTCAACAGCCTGAGGAGACAAAGCCTGACCCGGCATGGCAGATTCTGGTCTGGTCTCAACCTTCACAGACGAGTCACAAGCAGCGAGTTAATCGGTGTGGAAAGCAAAAGCATCAAGGAAGGAAATGTCTCCATACACTAACAATTTTATGGGTAGCAGTTTTCCCCCAAAGTCTGGTTCATGCCAATGTTTATTTGTCAGAAGTGTCACTCAAATATTCTTCTATATACTTCTAAAAGTTATTGAAGAACAATTAATGTTCAAAAGATTCTCTACAAGGACAAAAAAAATGTATCTTCTCCTTTCTCACCTGCACTTGATCCGTTTTAGTAAAAGGTCATTTATGGTCATGTCTTCCCTGAAATTCAATTCATGATATTCACAAAACAGACCTAATATTGACTTTACAAACCTCTGGATGATAGTTATTTTTCACACTCCAGTCGAGTGGGAGGTACTCGGGTCAAAAGGGAACAGAGTTTTACGACTCCCATCACTTCGCTCATCTCACTTCCTCGTCAGTTTTGTTTCTTCTGTTTCATTCAAGAGACTGAAGTGATCTATAAACAAAGAGCCCCTCCCCCACATGGAACCGTTTATGTTGATGAAGGACAAGGTCTCATGAGTATTGTTATTGAATTTAACTTTTTCATTCAAAGGATTTGGAGAAAATGTCTAAAATGCTCCATAACTAAAAGTTTAACTGGCGTCAGAATCCGGTGTCACGCCGAGCTGTCAGCCTGCCAGAGCATAGTTATGCTAATTTTGAGCTGATAGGGTACAACTAAACTGGCCTGGTTGGTGTTTGTTTTGGCAAAGGTGGTCATGTAATGACAAATTGACGACGTTAAACCTCACTGGAACATTGGTTGGTGTAAATGGCTGGTAGATCAGTTGGGTAACTGATCAAGTTGTGATCTCTTATGGCCGTGGTTTCCAACCTTTTTTGACTCGTGGACCCCCTCAGCCGTTTTCTCCTACCACGATTACCCCCTTAGTTAAACGTGTGGATGATTCTCCTAAAGTCCTTAATGCTGAACCACGTCTCACTTCCTGACTGGCTCAGCTAAATTATTTAACTTAAACAATCTTCATACAGGGTCCAGAAAAAATAGACTCCACGTGGAAACCTTCTGGAGCTCTGCCTCCATACCGCACCACACCACAACTGGTGTAACTGCTCTGATTGGACTCAATGATTTCTGATCTATGTGAAACTCGACCGTATCCATTCTGCATTTGGTGTGATTGAAGCTTCATGTCCTCTCTCAGTAGCAACTGTAGCCTTGCTTAGTTTTTCCTTCATGTAGTGTTTCTTAACCCTGGTCCTTGGCTCCCCCCCGTCCGACATGTTTTAGGGGTTTCTCTGCTGCCAACCACCTGGGCCCTCATTTATCAAACGTTTGTTGAAACTGTCCTATTTTCCTTTCTACAAGTGAAATTTAGAATGTTCATACAAACAGTCAAAAACTGATTCATATAACATGAGGTGGCCTCTCGTACGCATGTTCTTCAGTCGTCTGATGATGAATCCCACCAGTGCGTACCCAGGTGCTTTTGTCCGTTCAGTCATTTGCATATACAAATTCCCTCAATTAACTATATTTGGTCACGCTATGTCCATGGCACGTGAGGAATAACCCTCTTTTTTTCCCAGGAAAAATAAGAAAAACTTTTGACAGCAACATCGAGACACCTGCTGCCAAAGCGCAAAAGAACAAAACAAGGTACAGAGGTTATAGACGCAGTCGAGACAGAGAGGAGGTTCCTGTCAGAAATACATAAAAGAATGAATATAATAAATCACACAGTAACGGGTTGTCAAATACATTTTACATTTAAGGAGTTGTTCTGTTTGGAATTAGTTTAATTTGGAAATGTCTGTGAGTGCAGCCCCTTCTGTGCTGTCATACAGTGGTTACCTTGGCAATGCGGTGTGTATGATCGGGGAGCAGAGGAGGTTCTGGAGGATTCTTGTAGTTGTAAAATAAAATATAAACTGAAATTGGATTCATGAGGTTTGGTTGTCGCGCCATAAAGGGTCCCAAATCACAGCATAGCGGAAGGATTTCCTTTGAGATCAGTGCGCTCACGGAGAACGTGTTCCCTCTAGAGTAAATCCTCCAATAACACAGATGAGCCATGATATAATGTCAGATTCCCATCGGTCACATGTGTCTTTTATTAGTTTTAGCACAAATTATGCGACAAGGCCGTTTTCCCACCGAAATAATTATTTATAGGAAAAATTAATTTGTTGATGGGGAATATGCGGATGACTGAGGCCTTCAGTACTGCGGTTACACCGTTCTACCACTAGATGCTGTTTGTTTGCATGGTTCTTATATTTAGGAACATATCTACGCACAAATACAAATTGGTAAGTACCACACAATGCGTAAAATCTGTCATATGCACAGATCTGTTCATAAGTATGGTTGTTAAATGAGGGCCCTGGTCTAAATGAATGAGTGATTAACAGGTTTCTGCAACACTTGATGTCATCTTGAGAAGGCAATGCAAATGTAAAGATCAGGTGGGCTGAAGCAGAGACATGGGAAACCTGCAGGACAGGGGGCGCTTGACCAAAGCTGATTTATTATTCATTTGGGTAGGAATGGACTATATGGCCTAAAATCTTTATCACAATATATTATTGACTTCTGGTAATTTATGTCAAATGCCTGTTTTTTTTTGTTTTTTTTTACATCCTCACATACCAGATGAATTTCAACAGAACAAATACTTCTAAAAGATTTTGAAGAACATTTAATGTTCAAAACTTATTTAAAAATAAACCTTTCAAGTAGTTTTTATGTTGTGTTATTATTCGTTCTCCTAACAATACAACAAAAATATAATGAAATGGATGAAGGTATTTAATAAAATACAAGCTAAATGTGATGAAAACACATCTATAGTTCAAAGTAAAAAATATAGAAACAGAAATAAAATGTCCTTCTTTCCTGATTCATTGAATCACTTTTCATGTTTTTCATTTTGTCATAGAAGTTGAGGTTTGCTTCACTAGTGAACAACTGCAGATAAAATATGGTTTGCTGTGTTTTTGTCTACAGTATAAATAAGGTTGGAGGTTTATTCTTCTCTGCCCCTGGTTGAGTTGCAGTCTTATCAGCGGGTCTGGGGTTATTAGAGGTCAGCGGTCACTGGTTGCAGTGAGAGAGAGAGACAGACGGGGAGAGAGCTGCACAAAACTTGAGTTTTTAATCAGAATCAGAAGGTTTTTTTGCCATGAGTGCGAGAATCACAACATGAGGAAATTGCTGCGGTACTTAGTGTAAAAAAAATGAAAGATAAAAATACAAGATAAGAAAATATCGGAAGTAAGAATATAATCATGATTAAATAATAATATAAAGTGGCAATACTTAGAGAAACGGCAGCTATATACTAGGCAGTGTAGGTACTAATCAGAGCAGATCTGTTCTGGTATAAACACAACCCAGGGTCAGGTGAATGGGACCAAGCAACTGGAGTGGGCAACCCTAGGATTGTTGTTCATAAGTCTTGACAGCAGAGGGGAAGAAACTGTTCTTGTGGCGAGAGGTTCTGGTGCGAATGGATCCAAGCTTCCTGCCGGATGGGAGCCAGTCAAAGAGACTGTCCAAACAGTAAACGGTAAATGGCCTGTATTTGGTATAGCGCCTTCTAGATTCCTGGAAACCCCCAAGGCGCTTTACAACACAGTCATTCACCCATTCACACACTGTGGGGATGAGCTACGATGTAGCCACAGCTGCCCTGGGATGTACTGACAGAGGCGAGGCTGCCGAGCACTGGCGCCACCGGTCCCTCCGACCACCACCAGCAGGCAACGTGGGTTAAGTGTCTTGCCCAAGGACACAATGACAGCGACAGACTGAGCGGGGCTCGAACCTGCAACCTTCCAATTACGGGGCGAGCACTTAACGCTTGTGCCATCGTCGCCCACATGTCCAGGGTGACACGGGTCAACTGTTATCCGACCTTCACGCATCAGTGTCCTGGAGGTGTACAGGTCCTGTATAGAGGGGAGTTTGCAGCCAATGACCTTCTCAGCAGAGCGTACAACCCGCTGCAGTCTCTTCTTGTCCCTGGTGGTAACTTCAGCATACCACATGGTGATTGAGTAGGTGAGGATGGACTCAGTGACTTGAGAAAAACAGCTGCGGGTGGATCTACGCGCTCTGCGCCGTAGCAGCAGCTTCTCCAAAACGCAGCTTGAGAAAATTCATGCACAGCCATGGTTGGCCTAAATAGATAACTAATAATATGATACCAACCATATATTACTGTGCGTTATTTTATTTGAGTGTTCATCATGCATAACACATCCCAGAACTATGTTATTTTACCAGGGTAAGCGCCGTCATCATTTAGGTAATGAAATATCCATTTTTCTGCATACCCCCTGTAATGTGCTCATGGACCTCTAGGAGTATGCATACCCCTGGTTGGGAATGACAGTCTTATGGCACTAACACACTAGCATAGTCTCCACTTCGCCTGGACCGGGTTGGGAGTGTTCTCATTTGGGTAGCCTTGGATTTTCCGGCATGCAACCAGACATCTTTTCAGTCCTCTTCCCAAGGTGGTCTACCTGCAGCTGACCTGGTCCAACACACCCACCGCTGACTGACTGGCCAGCTCAAAATCATTCCTACCGTTAGGGGGAGCCTCCAATTGGTGGATAGAATTATCCCGCGGGGGCTTCCCGCATGCTCAATTCATTATCATTCAGTATGCTGTGGAGTTGAGAGCCTTTTCGCTCTTTCAGTGCTGTTAGGAGCGTGCGCGCGCACACACACACACACACACACACACACAGCGCTGCCAGACTCATCAAAGCAGGATGCTAAATCAGAGTCAGAGAGTCTCCAAAAGCAAGACTGCTCTGGCTGCTTTTGTTTAGTAATGGAAACGTTGCAGACTTCTCCGTGCTCTTTTGCTCCAGCCATGTGGTCGGAGATGTGCTCATGACACCACAGCCCGCCCATGTGCTCAATCACTTTCGCATTCTTAGGCATTGTGGAACAAACGTGTTGAGTGGAGCCGATGCTAGTGTGTAAGTGGCAAAAGTAAAACTCAGGCAGACCTGCCAACCTGTACGCATTTTGCGTAGTCAGTACGCAATTTGGCATCTATTTACGTTGGTACGACTCACCCCTCTAAACTACGCAAAAAGCTGCGGATACATGAGTTGAGTTCTGTGGCAAATATGCACGTGTGGTACTCATGTCTGACAACACGACTCAGCAGCGTGGTGAAGAAGTTTAAGCCAATCATCGTAGAAAAGCAGAGAAAAGCTGTCCGGCCTAGCCTATAGCGTAACACCCAGCCCCCCTGCGCCTCATCCTGCCCGCTGCTCCGTGCTCTCACTCCAGTTCGCCACTTGCTGCCGTTCTGGTAAGGTAAACTGTGTGTGTAGTGTTGTCAAAAAAATCAATACCTAGATGTAAATCGATGCTAAAAGTGGTATCTAAATGAGATATTCCATCCCTGTGGTATCGATATTATGGACTATTATACACAGCCTTCTTCAAGTACACCGACACGCACGACAGCCAGATGCCGTAAAGCAGCCTCCGCCTCCCAGACAAACAGAAGAAGAAGACGCCACATGGCTACATTGCAATTTCCCACGCGAGTTGTCTCCGATCCAAGTTTTGTCTGCCAAATAAATAAACAAAAACGTAAACAGCGAATTTGGGAGGCGCTTCACAGCCCAACTTCATTAGCATACCAAGCCCGACACGTAGCTGTATATTCACGCTTATGTGCTTAAAGGAAACTCCTGTTTATTGCAACCCAGACTTAATTTCTAGCATGCAGTACGTTTGTTTACTCGCGCTGACAACTTTGGTGCTATTTGGATTCCCCGGGGTATTTAGATCCATCGGCGAATCGCCGTCAGCGTATATCCATGTAACGGGTGCGGACGGGCACCCATGGTGCAGCCTCGAAATAAGACATTATCTGCACCAAAACATCTTCATGTCGAAAGGTTTTGTTGGGAATCATTAACATGATTCCCCCTGTTCGTTTGAAGCGAGTCTGGGATTTCTAGGCTTAAACAGACTAGCCGCGGCTAATCTAACCGGCGCTTTTAATGACGTCACTGCCGTGCGCCAATCTGTTTTTATTAAGATTAGATGTACCTTTGTCCTACTGTGGAGAAATTCGTTTTCTCCCTTTATTGACCAACAGAGTTGTTCAAAAGTACAGAACAAAACATATGGCATTACATCTTATGACAAAAATGCACCTTAAACAGAGTTTAAGCAGCAAAACATCACTCTGCTAATAGTAGGGCTGCTCATTTAATCGAATTTTAATCACGATTACGATCTGAGTTTTGAACGATTATAAAAAACAAAACAAGCCGATTATTTGCTCCTCCCGCTTGCGCTGCCCTGAGTTGCAAATGAAGCGCTCCTCCACAGTGTTGCCAACTTAGCGACTTTGACGCTATTTCTAGCAGCTTCTCAGACCCCCTTCTTGACTTTTTAATCCTAAAAGTACCTAGCGAACATCTCAGAAACATCTCTGGTAACCCTTAGCTACTTTCTGGATAACGGTCGTCGACATTTCCTGCAGGTTAGCTAAACACTCCGCCTGCGCTCCGGACCGTTCTTCACAACATTAGGAAAGGGAATGATGCAGTGATGTGTCGGTCGCTAAAGACAGCTCTCGGAGCCGGCTCCCTGTTGGATTAACCAGAGTGAGTGACACACACACCGCACCTGCGGACTCCTGAGCAGCTAAAAACAGCTAAATGTGCGCGTGCAGCGTGCTAAACACACGTGCAGCTTGCCCGATTGCTGTGAGACCGGGTTGGGGGGTGGGGGGTGCAGCTGTGGTTGGGACAATTATTACATTAACTGATGGGCCTGTAAATAAATAGTTTATAAATAAGGTAGAAATAAGTTCCTCACGCTGATAACTAATAACTAACCTCTCTGAGGACACGGTGCTCCTACAGCACCTTGACACGACTCAATAAATGTAATGCAACATTTTGTGAACATCAATTTATTTGCATTTATTTGTTATAAATGCCACTGTATAATTCTTGCTGTCAGTATTTGCAAGTTATTGGTATTTGGTTCTGTACTGGTTAGACTTAAATGAGTTAAACCAAGGTCTATAGCCCTTGGGTCATAAACTATGAGCTATAAGTATATTGGTCTTTTTATACTGGGAATCAGGAGTTATTTTAGTGATCATCTTGTTTCTTATTTTTGTCCTAATTGTGCCCTGAGCAATTTTATGACTGAATAAAAACAAAGAAAATCATCATAAATTGAAAAATTGTCCTAAATAATCGTGATCTCAATTTCAGTCACAAAAATCGTGATTATTATTTTTGCCATAATCGAGCAGCCCTAGCTAATAGTGTATATATAGTGAGACAATTCATGATTTAAAATGTTAACTTTCGCCAGTTTTTGTATGCACGTTTTAAAAAATGCTGATACTTGAAAGGTTTAAGCACTTTATACACTTAATTCTTAACATTTAATTTTTGCAATATAAATTGAGGAATGTTATTTTTTGAATAAACTCAGGGGTGGACCGTTAAAGCGCCCGAGCGCCAATGGCGCTAAATTTTCTCGTCGGGCGGTAAATACTTGACGACTTACCGCCCGGGTGGCGCCCAAGCCTTAAGCCTGATTTATGCTTCTCCGTCTGCGTCAGTGCGGAGACACGCAACGCCATTATCCGTCCTTGCGTAGGGCTCGCAAGTACGTACGGAGTCGAGCCCACTTTTTTAAACATCCGTCGAACGAGACTGATTACGCAAGCTTGTGATTGGTCAGGACGCCGCTGTTTACAGCTCCGCCATTGCGCCCTCAAAAACATAAAGAGAGCCGAGGATAACTAGCGGCAGGCACGGAGAAGCTTGAAGAATACCTCGCGAAAAAACTCTAAAAACATGAACGTTTAATTCTCCCGTGACTGGAGGAGTGAAAAGATGCGCAGTAAGCGTTTTATTTGTGGACGGAAATGACAGGAAACGTGGGTTTAGAGGTGGCGAGCGCATGAAGTGGAGAAGAATGAGAGACAAATATGTCCGTGTTAAAAGTCTCTTATATACACAAAAAACACAAAATAAACACACTATCTTGGACCGATACATGACAGGATACCACAGAACAGCGCTACGCCCTCTGTTGTCCTGCCGGGGAATTGCTTTGCAACACTCTCCAGGAGACGGAGAAGTATGAGAGCAAAACGCTTCCGTCAATCCGTGCGTGTCTGTCCCTTGCGGGGCTGACGGAGAAGCATAAACCAGGCTTTATTTGTCATTTACACACTGGCTTTCACCTACATCATGGCCCCGCCCTGTAGGAAGCCGCCGTTTTCGTTTCGCGCGCGTGAACCTGCGCGCCTCTAGCCACGTTCTGCACTTGTATGATTCGTGCACGTACTGCACATTCTAGTTATAGTCACGTGAACTATAAGTTCACTATTAAAGACGAAGTGGAACCACGCTAGAAACACACAAGCACGCAGGAAGATCGCGCCACCACAGGGATGGGATTTCTTGATGAAATCTCCGGCAAAACGCTTTAAAACTGGTGAGGAGAAGCGAGACAGTTCGAAACGGTATGAAGCAGAGAAGCGTGTGCGTAGGTGGAATGATTCTTGGCGGTTTAAAGAAGAAGGGAGGCGCAGAGAATGGCCGTGTTCGAGTTGAGCAGCGCATCGCCTGGAAAACAGGCGAGATTAGACGGAAGCAGCGGGGGGAGTGGCTGAAAGCCGGCGTTTCGCCGGGGACACACCGGCCGCGGAAGCGCCCGAAGCGCCGAGAAGCGAATTGCTCACGAAATTCGGCCTCTGCTCGCCGCTCCTCAGTTCAGATCAGACGCGCCCCATTTGAGGCGCGCCTCGGCTCAGCTGTAGTTTTTCTTTTAACTACTTGTCCTCCATTTCCTCTCTTTTCTCAGCTCTTTTCCTCTACGTGTGTGTGTGTGTGTGTGTGTGTGTGTGTGTGTGTGTGTGTGTGTGTGTGTGTGTGTGTGTGTGTGTGTGTGTGTGTGTGTGTGTGTGTGTGTGTGTGTGTGTGTGTGTGTGTGTGTGTGTGTGTGTGTGTGTGTGTGTGTGTGTGTGTGTGTGTGTGTGAGTGAGTGAGTGAGTGAGTGAGTGAGTGAGAGACTATGCTGTGAACCAGTTGTTTCTGCCAGTTGAATCTCTTGGATTTTCCTGCATGTGTAGCTCGGGGGTGACGATGGCTGAAGATATCGCGTCAGCGTTCACATTTGTTTAATTTTCAATTTTAATTCTGGTGCCTGTTAGCAGCTGAAACACATCCTCACGTGCTTGTGGATATCATATAATGTATATGAAGACCTGACTGTAATAATTAAAGGTTATCAGCTGTAGGTTTAGTGTGCTCATAGGAAACGTGACAAAAGAAAACAAAACACATTTCTCTTTATGGCCTATATGTGATTTATAGAATACATGTGAACAACTAACATTTCATGTTCTACCACCGAATGTTTGGATCAAAATATGAACCAATCAGATCTTAGATCAGGTGAGAGCCAGGCGTTTCACATCATCATCTAGGTTTTGCAGCCGAGGGAGAGCAACTGCAGCGCCTTGCTCCAAAATCTGCGGCCGCCTTGATCTCACAAGTTTATCGTTGTCTACGTATGCATGACGTCAGAGCAAGTCGGCATCAATTCGGACACGAATCTAACCGGCATGCACTGCTCGCCGATCACTGCTGGTCTAGTCTGCGCAGAACTGGCTCATCTCGAACACAGCCGATGGCTCGAATACAGCAAAGCGGAGTTGGTGATGTACTGCGTTGTATGCCGGAAGTATGCGACGACAAAATCGAGTTTTGTTGAGGGAACAAACAAATTCAAACTTGAATACGTTATTATGTTTGTGAATGTGTACAAAATAAAGGTTTATTACATTTAAAACAGTTCTGTTATTATTTTGACTCGTTTTGGCAGCTGACCAGTGGGGCCGGTAGATTCTTGGTGGGGCCGGTAAATATTCAGAGTTACCGGCCCGGCTGGCCGGTTGGTTTTGAAGTTAATGTCCACCCCTGAAACTTGTTCAATAAATTGGTGGTTTTAAATTGTATCGAAATCAAGTATCGAGTTTTTTCCCCCAGTATCGAACCGAGTTTAAAATTTTAGTATCGTGACAACCCTATGTGTGTGTGTGTTTGCCTTTATCCATTGCAGATAGATTTGGCCTGTATATTAGGAGGAATGTGATTATACAGTTTAAACATGCAGCCATTATTTTTTTTCCCAGCTCATTTTGCATCTCATGCTATGGCAGATGAGGGAGAAGCAGACAGGGAGGGATTGGTTAGCAGACCTGCCAAAAAGAAGAGGGTTCATTTGTCTCAGATGTTTTTGTACTAATATCAAGAACAGTGTCCATGCTTGCGACCCTAAACAACCTCACCATGCATTTTGCACAATCTTCAATTATAATGTGGACATGAGCCACCAGGGAGCTGCAGGTAATTAGTAAATTATCCCTGGTGATGTGTGCAAGCCAATTTAATATTACATTCTTGAGAATAGAAACACCTATTGCAATTTACAAAATAAATAATTACCATTAAATACATATAAATGTTGTTTTATTTAATTCGTATTGAAATAATGTAATGCAAGTAACTTGTATAAGCACAAATATTATATAAGGAAACTTTTGAGTTTTACTGTTTAATATTAAAATACATGATACTTGGGAGTCAGGTCAAACTGTAAAAATGTCTAACCTTACTAGTCAAAATAAGAACTATGAACGTGTGTGTGTGGGTGTGGGTGTGGGTGGGTGGGTGGGCGTTGTACATACTACATACTGAGGACCATTTTGACCATTTTCCCTACAAAGTGAGGACATTTTTCAAAGTTAGGATGTTTTTTTGGTCCTCACGTTTTTTAGAAGCATACCAGAAGCTTACTGTAGTAGTTAAAGGTATGGTGTGAATTAAGTTTTAGTTAAGGTTAGGAATAGATCAGAGTTGGTTATGGTTATGGTTGGGTTATGGGTTAGGCATGGTGAAATCACAAAAATGAATGGAAGTCAATGGAGGGTCCTCACTACGATATAAAGACAGATGTGTGTGTGTGTGTGTGTTCGTGTGTGTGCGTGTGTGTGTGTGCAAAATTTTCCATCCAGTGAATGGGGAGATTTAAGCGTGAAAAGCAATGGAGTTGCAAAAGTCCAAAAAAAAAACGCCGCACAATTGGTACTCAAAAGAAGCTAAGCTTACTCTGTGATCATTAAAAGCATGTGTACATCCAAACAGACTCTTTTACATGTTGCTGTTTTATGTTTAATACTTTGATCAAGTGGCATCTGGCCCCTAGAAACATTTGATCCAGGAAAAGTTTTGGTTCTGTGAATTTAATTATGAATAAGTTGATTAAGTCATCTCTGATCTGTGTTTCCAGATGGGTCTGGGTACAAACGGGAATCCGTTTGGGACTCAGCCTTATGGTCAGGGTGCTGCGGGACCGGGACAGCAACTGAACCCCCAGCAGCAGCTCCAGAACAAGGCTGCCCTCTCCAACAGCCTGCCACCATTCCCTAATGAGCTCAAAGGAGCTGCTGTTACTAACGTCCCAAACATGGTCAGTTCCATTTAACGTCATGATGCGTTTGTCGTTAGACATCCTCTGCAGAAAAAACACAGCTTCTCGCTTTTGTTCTTTCCTTCCATGTAGCTAAACAGTTAAGGCTAGGGTTAATCTTAATGCTTATCAGCTACACTCACTGGTACATAATCGGGAAGTTTTCAACTTCAACTCTGATCACATTTGACGCATGTTCTCATTACTTCGCCACCCATACAGCAGCTTCAGCAGCAGGCAGCGATGCTCCCACTAGCCAACAGCGGGGGTGTGGCGGTCCCTTCGGCGGGGCCAACAGCTGACCCCGAGAAGCGCAAACTGATCCAGCAGCAGCTGGTACTGCTGCTCCATGCACACAAGTGCCAGCGACGAGAGCAGGCTAACGGGGAAGTGAGGGCCTGCGCCCTGCCTCACTGCCGCACCATGAAGAACGTCCTCAACCACATGACCCACTGTCAGGCTGGCAAATCCTGCCAGGGTGAGTTGAAACAATCGAACCACAACAAAGTGTTGTTGATGGTAAACAGATGCTTAAAAAATGTTCATTTTGTTCTCCTTTCTGTCTCTCAGTCATGTGACAAACTATAAAACACTTAGGAAGAGAGTTTGGCTAAAGAAGTGTGATTGTGAAACTTTTAGCATCTCAACTTTAGAATATACATAGGCAGTGCACGGCAGTAGAATTTGGTGTTTATCGAGAAAATGTCCAAAATCACAAGATTCCAGTTTTTGATGATCACTGCAGAGAAATCAATTGTTGTCCCTCTGGTTGCAGTGGCTCACTGTGCGTCATCCAGACAGATCATCTCTCACTGGAAAAATTGCACACGGCACGACTGTCCTGTCTGCCTGCCGTTAAAGAATGCTAGCGACAAACGCACGCAGCAACGTGAGTATTTCAGCACAAAGCTTAAATGGCTCTGTTGACTCAGCAGGACACGTAGACCCAGAAGCTGCTTGTTTCTTCTAAGTCGTTATGGAGAATTCAGCTTTTACAGGGAAAGACTCTCTTTGTTTTTGCTCCTCTGAAACATCTTTGAAATATCCGTCGGGCATTTTATTTATAAGTTTTCCGTCTCAACAATATGACTGAAAATTCTGAACGAGAGTCTTTCCGAGTTTATATTGTGACTCAGTGGAAGGTTAGAGATGCGATGGAGTGAAGAAGTGTTTACTGTGCTCGTTCAGTCCCACAGAACTATTAATGTTCAGCTCGTTTACAGCCACTCCTCACTTTTACACAGTCTAATTTTTACTCTGATTTAGGGATTTTGACTAAATGATCTCTCGTTTTTCCAGCTATGCTGAACTCCCCGAATGCCAGCCTCCAGAACCCGATGTCATCTGTTGGAATGGGCCAGCCCAGCACACCCACTATCAATACCTCAGCCCCCATAGACCCCAGCTCCATGCAGAGGGCTTATGCAGCTCTTGGGCTGCCCTACAGCAGCCAGGCCACAGGTCAGGCTACAGCCCAGCAGGCCCCTGGTCAAACGGCAGGTGCTCCCAACTCCCAGGGCCAGCAGCAGCCTCCACAGCAGATGAGAGCCATCGGTAAACGCAGACGAGCTGTTTTCATTCACATGAAAAACTTCACTTCCTACTGATCCATCAGTCATTCACTAGAACGCATTACAAGCCCGTATCAACAAACCAGTTTGTTCTAATGTATTTAGTTAAATCAACAAAGAAATATTAAAGATTGGTACAAAGTGACAAAGACATCTCAGAGAGGTTTTCACTGTTTGTCCCAGAAAAAAAGACGTGGCTTCCACCTCTTTTAGCGGACAGAAACTAAGGCTGTTACTCGTTTTTCAGCTCATCCGTGTCCTGTTTCTGTGGTTTTTAGCTAATGGATGTTTGGGAATCTTCTTGATGGTGCCGAGTTGTGGTTTGCATGTCTGTCAAACTTGCCTTTACCATTTTTGTGTAGATTTAACCAGAGACAATGAACAGACTAGTTTTTGTAAAAAACTGCAAAAACTGATGTAGTTTAAAACTGGCTTGAGATTTTAGCCTTATACTGGTTGTATTCCTAGAATGGTGGAAAGAATGTGCACCATGTTTGTAAATAATACCTGACAAACACATGTTCCATATACTGTGTATTATAGAAATAACAAAGCTGATAAATTGTGTTGAAATGCTATGTTGATGGAACTTGAATGATTTTGTTTTTACAGGTAACCAGATGGCTCTGGGAAGTGGGACGATGGGTGTGGCCACCTCTGATCAGACAAACCTCCACACAGACTCCCTTCCCAACACGCTCAACACTAACAAGTCAGTCTCCGCCCTCTGCAGCACATCAAAGATGTTTGAGTTGTGTCGGACTGTGGAAATGTCACTTTAGTGTTTGATGATGCCACGTCAGTAGATACTGTGATTATGTAAAAGCAGATGTGTATTGTTGATTCTGACTTTCCTGTCTCAGCTCCAGTCAGCTGCTGTCAGACGGATCAGCTGTGGGAAACCTGCCCACAGCAGCTCCCATCTCTGCCACAGGCTCCAGGAAGGCCTGGCACGAGCACGTCACTCAGGACCTGCGCAATCACCTCGTACACAAACTGTAAGTGTGTGCCTCAGCTTAAGGGGTGAAACTGCAGATTGTTTAATGTGCGGCCATACAAAAGCTTTTCCTCCCTATAATTCTGTTTTTTGATGTGGTAGAGTACAAGCCATATTCCCCACCCCTGATCCGGCAGCTTTGAAGGACAGACGAATGGAAAATCTGGTGGCCTACGCCAGAAAGGTGGAGGGGGACATGTACGAGTCGGCTAGCAGCCGGGTACGTTCCATCTAAAACCAAAATTAAACGTCTTTAATGAAAAGTACACATAAGCAGAATCATAATGTAATTTCCATTTTCAGGATGAGTACTATCACTTCCTGGCTGAGAAAATCTACAAAATCCAAAAGGAGCTGGAAGAGAAAAGACGATCGAGGATGCAGAAGCAGATCATTAGCCAGGCACCCATGGCTAACCAGGCCCAGCAACCAGGCCTTCCCCAGCCTAACGCCTTGGGCCCGCGACCACAGAGTGAGTGCAAAAATGTTTCAACCCTTCAGATATCATTTGAGCAGGTTCAGAGCACTGTTAAAGGGAAATTCCACCCCTAAGTGAAATTTTGTTTATTTCCGTGTTCCCCAAAGTTAAATAAGTGAGGAAAAAAGCGTTTTGTAACAAGCGCTGTAATTCTCCTGGTCTGACAGCAGTTCGTCTGCTTTAGCTTAGCATAAATAATGGAAGTTTATAGCAGGACTAGCATTTTGTGTGCTAAAGCGATTAAAATTACTCTAATGATACCAATTATTCCTGGTGAGCTCAATAATCATGTTGACTGCAAATGAAAAGTAAAAAATAACACGAAGGATTTCCAGGAGCCGATTTTAACTCAGGGCTACATTATGACAAAGCACCACTGTACTTCACTAGCGGTGTCCCGTTAATATATGTGTGTGTAATGAATGGCGCTGGTTGCCAGACCAACAACCGAATTGTACAATAGTTGCCTACGTGTTATTGGTGGAGGTGTTTAGACAAATGCGAAAGAACCACTTAACTAAAAAAAAATCTCCACAATGTATGATAAAAAAAAGTTTTAAGCTAATTTGATTTCCAAATTTGCTATTTTAGCTTTAAATATGACAAATGTTATTTTAGCTGTAGTCTTTTAGTTGTCCAATTTGTTTTAATTTTAGTCAACTAAAATATATGTATTTTTCTTCTGATGCAATAATTTTCAACTTCTGTAAAGGAAATGTAAAAAAACACCAATTTGAAAGTCTAAGAAATGATAAATTCACATTTAACACTTTTGGTCAGTCAAACTCTATAGTTATAATCATTTTAATAATAATAATTAATGGATAATACCTATATGAACTGATGGTTTGAAATCGTCTCTTATAAAATAAAACAAACAATAAACAAATAAACAAATCTATTTAATGTGCAGTAATATTTGTAAACATGACAGGGAATGACATCATGCCATCAGAACATTAAAAAGTGTTACTCTAATAATTTGAGGAGGTAAACTAAAGGTAAAATGTTTTCAGGTGTGTTTATTAGTGTTTTATCAGCACTAATTTACTAAGGTGGGCTGTCTGAATGTTCTTTCTCACAAAACCACAGCTAGAACACCAAATGATAGCATCAATCACAGCGGTGACACAAACGAATAAACAAGCAGATGCATCGCTCGTTTGGTTTGGCTTTAGTAATCTCTTCTCCCGCCTCAGCTTGTTGCTACCACTGTAAAACTTTTATCACCACAGGAAACCCCTGATGCGTACATACCAAATACTTTTCAAATCGTCACATTTTATGCTTTTCCTCCCAGCTGTGGACATTTTTTACTTTTAGTCATAAATTGATCATAAACATAAAATATGGTCTAGTTACCAATAGCTTGTTCGAACAGCGGTCGGCTCCGGACTCTGATTGGTTCTTTTCTCATCGAATCCCGCCGGTTCCATTGGCTAATTGGTTCTTTTCCCGTTCGCCCATTTTTTCCATTTTCTGAATGGATTTTCATTTTTGTTGTCGTCCTTTAGAAGAAATCAGAACGTTTTTCCTCGAAGCTAATCATTAGCATTAGCAACTCCTCAACATGGTGCAACTCGTTGAGGCTTTTGTTATTAGTGGAGATGAAACATCAACTGTTAATGTTTTTCCCAAGAAAAAACGAATGGAGGCAGTGGAAGAGTCGTGTAACTGTTAGCCAATCAGAGGAGATGTTCACATATCATGAATATAAATGAGGCTCACACACACACACACACACAGCAGATTTCTTGTGAATGTGATCTGTAAAAAGGCAATTAAAACTCATGGAGATCATATTTTTTTGTTTGTTTTGCAGATGGACCCGTTTCCTTACCAAACATGCCAAATCAGATCATGAGTCGCATGCAGGCTCCACAGGGTACACTCTACATGCTTCACTATTTCTGTTTTTTCCCACAGAAAATCTTTAACTTGTAAACTTTTGAGCTAAACCTAAAGAAAAGAAATTCGTATTGTTTGTTTGGCATTTCTTCATGTGTGTTTCTGTCTGATCTTGTGTGGTTTGGCCTGCAGGAATTAATCAGTTCAACCAAATGACTCTGCCCAACGCTCAGATGTCCCAGGCTCCTATGGGAGCCCGAGCTGCTTCTCCTATGAACCACCCACAGCAGCTGAACATCAGCTCTGTCCCAGTGGTAAGAAGACCACATGGCAAATTATAAACACTTAAAAATAAATAAAACATGAGCTATCATTTGACATAGTACAAGTCTTTGCTATGTTTCAGATTAGTTTAGAAGATTATGTTTTGTGTAAATGGATTTTTCTGCAACGTTCCAGGTGGGAATGTCACCCTCTAGGATGCCCCAGGCACAGGGGATGATGCCCGGTCATAGCAGCCTGGTGGCCCAGACAGCCAGTCAGGGACAGTTTATGCCTCAGACCCAGTTTGCTCCTGGATCGGGTGCTGTTGCTGTTTCGAGTGCCATGAATGTCACCGTGGGGCCCGGCATGGGCCAGCCAGCGGCTCAGGCTGCTGTCAGCCAGGTGAGGTCCGGAGCCAGGCGAGAGCTGTGGAGCTGTTTGGCTGCAAAATCCTGCTAATTACTAAATGTTGCCAGGAAATAATAATGAGACATTAACAAGTCATACTGTGCACTAATCAAACCAATCACAGCTCGCTCCCTAAAGCCTAAAATGTTTGTAGTGACCTTTTTACTGTACGTTGTCCGCTTACGTGCGTGCGTGTGTGTGTGTGTGTGTTTTCCTGCTCTTGTGTGTGTCCTTCTCTCCAGCAGCAGCAACAGAACGCTAACCTCCCCCTGAATTCTCTCGGGCCCCCACTGGGCCCTCAGCTAGCCTCCTCCCAAACCCCCTTGCACTCCACGCCTCCACCTACCGCCTCATCCGTCTCCACGACTGGGGTGGCCACTAACCTGCCACACCCCCAGCCCTCCAGTCGCAGCTCCACCCCCACCCTTCCCGGCCCTGTCCCAGCCCAAGCCCAGGGTGCCACCCCACCCTGCCCCTCTCAGCCCCAACCCCAGGTGGAGCTCCCTGCAGCAGCACAGACGCAGCCCCCGCCTCAGCCCCCCACCACACCGGTGAGACTTCAGTCCCTCCGCATGCCCTTTGTGTTGAAACCCCCCCCCCAAACCCCCATCCCTGTGATTGCCATGCACCAACCCATCCCACTGACATCCACCTTTCTAACAACTGCATCCTCACAACTGTTTGTAGCCTTCATCACTGCAGGAATGTCACATTTGTAACACTAAGAGGGAGTTGGTGAAATCAGGCGTTGTGCTTTTGTGCAGATTTTATTTTTGTGCATGCAGGAAAAAACCAAATTCTTTTTGCAAATGTGTCACATTTGACATTCCTTTCTCTTTTTTTGTTTCAGCTTTCTCAACCAGGAGCCAGTTTAGATAACCGGGTGCCCACGCCGGCCTCAGCAGCCAGCGCTGACGTGCACTCTCAGCACATCGGAGCGGACCTGCCGGCCCAGGAGGTCAAAACGGAAACGCATACAGACCAGCAGGAGTTTGAAGCTGCTGGTGGGAAAACTGAGCCCAAAACAGAGGTTGGTTTAGTTTCTGATGCGTTTCTAGGCAAAGAATCACAGGATTGTTTTTCCACTAGTCTTAGTATGTCTGTATTTTTAATCATTTTCTACCTTTCTTTCTGCATATGTACATTAAATCAATGTTTCTAGATCCTGCATGTTTTACCTGTTTCCCTGATTCAGTACGTCTGATTTAAAACAGGCGGTTTATTAATAAAGATCCAGACGGCTTGATGAGACGCTGTGGAAGAAATTCAGTTGTAAAAAGAACTAGAACTGAGAAAAGCTTCTTAACGCAGACTTTACAGTCTCAGTAATAGTCATTGTCTTCATTTCTACCAAACATTTTACTAATGAAGATCATCTGATAAAGTTTCAAATGTAGTTAAAGGTTGACTTTGGAACAATCTAGTAAAAACCTACATAAAAAAGTACCTTCACGGCGCGTTTAGAGGTGTGCAGAATAAAGGTACAGTATTTCCAGAGGCTCAGCCATGGATTTATGTTTAAAACAGCCAATAGAGGGCACCATTGCCAAACTGGCCACTTGGCACAGTGAGGCCTAGTCCACACGTAGCCAGGTTTTTAAAAAACGAATATCCGCCCCTCCAAAAACTTGCATCCACACCACCTTGTTTTAAAAACAAACTCTGTCCACACGTACCCGGATAAATACGTTGTTAAGGACATGCCAGACCTGTAGGCGGCAGTACTTCCCCCGTTCTTAACCTCGTCCTTCGTCTGTGGTCTTCCGCAAGGAGCAGTAATTCCGCTTGCAAAAACAAACAAGCAAAAAGCGCTTGGACCATTGATAAAGCGAGCGCAGCTCTGAGGGCATCCATGCTGTCGGATAGTGCAAACACAGGTCGCACACGTGATGTCAGCATTGTTTTGTGGCGGAAAGTGACGTTGCGGACCTTAAAACTCCGGTTTTGTCTGTCCACACGCAGACACCCAAAACGGAGAAAACGCAGATCTTCACTTTGGCCGGAGTTTTTAAAAAGATCCGTTTTCGTGTGAAAAAACTCCGTTTTCGTGTGGATGACAGGCCAAAGCATAGAAAAATATCTACGTTTTGGCAGATCCCCGGCTACGTGTGGACAGGGCCTGAGGCTGGCACTGTTGAAAATGGCGGACTGAGCAAATCAAGCAGCTGCTTCTGAGCTCAGAAGATGCTCTAACATTAAATACCATTGTAAAATAAGCATATTAGTAGAAATTAGTTCTTATCCTGTACGATTCGCCACTGGACATGGTGCTGGCTGGTCACTTGACGTATCGGCAGCGAACCTGGTATCCCGACGGCTGGAAACCTTGTCCTGTTGTTGCAGCTACAACCTTCACACACTAGATGTCGCTTTGGTGTTTGTGTTCCATATTCAACCTTAAAGGCCTAAATGAGTGGACACTAAACCCCTAAGTTAGCCTTAAACAAGCTGTTGGTGATTCACTTTAAACGTGACTTTGTCCTGACGGTGGCTCGTGCTCCTGGCTGCAGACTGAGGACGCCTCTTCATCCATTTTGGTGAAGAAGGACGAGCCTGAGGAGAAGCCGGAACCAATGGAGGTGGAAGAAAAAAAGCCGAAAATAAAGACGGAACCCAAAGAGGACGAGGAGAGTGGATCCAACACCTCGACATCTGCATCCCCCTCTCAGTCACGGAGGAAAAGTGAGTCAGAGATTAATCTATCTTCATAATCTGACTTGTTTCTATTTTTACTCCACTTGTCTTCTTGCCGTTGTTTATTTTTCAGTCTTCAAGCCAGAGGAGCTGCGTCAGGCTCTGATGCCAACACTCGAGTCTCTTTACAGGCAGGACCCAGAGTCTCTGCCGTTCCGACAGCCGGTGGATCCCATGCTCCTGGGCATCCCAGTGGGTAGCACACAGGCTGAGCAAACCTTTAGATAAGAACTAACCCTGATCGATTTTGTGAGTTTACTAAAACTATCAGCTTGTTTTGTTTGTTGATTCTTCTTCAGGACTACTTTGACATAGTTAAGAACCCGATAGATCTCTCCACTATAAAGAGGAAGCTAGACACAGGACAGTACCAAGAGCCTTGGCAGTATGTGGACGACGTGTGGCTGATGTTCAACAACGCCTGGCTCTATAACCGCAAGACTTCCCGAGTCTACAAGTACTGCTCCAAGCTGGCAGAGGTGTTTGAGTCAGAGATTGATCCTGTCATGCAGGGTCTGGGCTACTGCTGTGGGAGGAAGGTGAGGCACAAGTGCACGTACCATTTATTTGTCTCAACTAGGGCTGCAACAATGAATCGATAAATTCGATGAAAATCGATTACTAAAAGCGTTGGCAACGAATTGCGTCATCGATTCGTTGTGTTGCGCAACTCTTCCAAAAGCCCCCCTCCCCGGCCGCCGTTGCGCACAGACCGGAAGCAAGTCAGATCAGCGCGATGGAGAGCCGGGTGAAGCAGCGAGACCCAAAAAAGTAAAAACTTCTAAAGTTTGGGAGCATTTTCAATTAAATCAGGCGAAGACATTCATTACCTGCAAAGTTTGTAGGTCAGACTTAGCATGGCACGGGAGTACTAGGTGATGCAGCATCTTAAAAGCAAGCATGCCGAATCAGCGAGGAAGGAGAGAGCTCTGTGTCCGGGTAAATTAAAAGCTTTTCAAAAGTGATTCACCCAAGCCCCGGATTATTACACAGGCTAGACATGCCCTAAGCTCGTAAAAAAAAGTCTATAAAATCGTAAACGCGACGCTATTAGATAGGCGGGGGGGGGGGGACTTGCGCTGCTGCGAACCGGTGTTGTGCCATAAATCGACTCGCTGCCAAAAAATGATTAGCCACTGAAGAAAGGAAGGGGGAAAAAATCAAATCACTGGAGAATTGTTTATTTACATTTATACAACGTTTACATTCAATACAGGGCGCCATTTTACATTATTTATTTTTTAGTATCAAGGCTGTAACATAAAGAAAGCCAGTTCTTACCACAAACCATCTTTCAATCGCAAATATTGCAAAAAGGATTAATATATCCTCATTGTGAACGTTTAAGACAAATAGCAACACTTAAAACAACTTCTGAACTGGAAAAAACTAAGCTAATCATTTTTTGGCAGTGAGTCGATTTATGGCGCAACACCAGTTCCGCCGTCACATTCCCGCAGAAACTGGTTATTACACCGGGGCCAGGCTACTAACATGTGGCTTTACAACCAAAATGTCCTCAGAAGCGAAAACGCTTTTAAAAGGGAGGGAGAAGTACCAACTCTCGCTGCAGGCGTGTTGTGTGAGTGCAGTTATATACTGGTTAATATATTTTGGGTTCAGTTGCTTTCATGTGGCCTAATGTGAGTCTATTTGGGATCATTGGAATGATCAGCAGCATTTCTTGATGTGACTTTATGGCAGTTGCCCAGGACATCATCACAAGGAGGATGGCATTCATTTACTTTTGTTTTATTTGGTATTTTTCAGTCATTTTTGGAAATAGTGATTAATTTTGATTAATTCACAGCCTATGTTTAATTACATTTAAAAATTAGTTGTTTGACATCCCCAATTATAATAAATGTCTACAGATGAGATCAAACAAAACAGATGAGAATTGCCCTTAAAGAGCAAGTCACCCCCAAATAAACATTTTTTTTTTTTTGCTGATAAACTAAATAAACGAGTGTCTAATCGTGCTGCAGACACGTGTCGTCAATAATTTGGCACTTCAGTGCATCTTAGTTCAAATTTAAATATTCTGCCTCTGCCTAAAACTGGCAGTGTTGTGCCGTTGTCAGGTAAAAACTCTGCACTGTATTTTAATTTAAATCTGCCACCACTATTGGCTAAGAAGTATGCTATGATGTAAACTGGTACATTATGATGTCACAATGCTGTTGTGAGCCTGAGTGTGTGTGTATTTGTTAGCGGCTCCGCCCTCTCGGTCTGCCAGGCAACAGCATGTGTTTCATTTTTCAAACATGAAGTGGGAGTGGAGTTAGACTCTGGTAGGGGTTGACTTGCTCTTTAAGCTGTTTAACTTGGACCAAGCATTTTAGGTCACAGATAGGTGTAGCTTAGGGTCTCTGTCTATACACCTTATAAGACAATTTAGGTGATGACATGTTGTTTTTCTGCTATTGAACTGTTTTCTAATAATGTTGTGTTTAATAAAGTGAAGGAAGGAGAGAAATAACGTTTCCCTAGCAGTTTTTAACAATGTCCCCATGTAATCCGATTAATCGATTAATCGTGTCGAGACCCCATCCGATTAATCGATTATCCAAATAATCGTTTGTTGCAGCCCTAGTCTCAACCTTATTTCTGATCATTTATTATTAAAATATTTCATTCTGAGTAATAAATTATGCTTTTAGTGGATTTAAAATGGCTCATTTTTGACATTAGCATGTAGATTAGCATCTATCTTAATTTGTCACCATGTGGATTAAGTTTGGGCGATGTATAAAACTTTCCAAGCAATTTTGGTAAGTCTTATCTAATGACGACGGGCGGGGCCTGACAAACACGGCATCGAGAAATCCACCAATCACGATCGTTCTTACTTTGTGGAAGCAGCCCACGCGGGGTCCACGTGAGAGATTGCTATTCAAAAGTAAATGACCATTACATGCGTCAACCAAAACTGTGCCACAGCATGGTTAGTATGAGCTGCTCATGAGAAGAGGGGGTGGCACTTCTGACCTTTTGGCCAAAAGTTGAGAAAGATTTTGTCTGGACCAGGTAAAATGTTGATCACAAGATTGAAGCTAATATGAGGATGCTAACAGGTTATGAGAGAGAGATGCAGCCAAAGGACATTTTGTTTCTTTTCAGCGGTGTTGTTGGATTGTGGACCTAAGACTAATTATTTTATTGGAGTACTTTTGTTGGACCCTTGTAGACGTTCTTCTGGTTGGCTCTACTTTGTTGATTTATATGAGGCTTTGAATTCTACAGTGGTTGTAACATTATTATTGGATTAAATCATTAGAATCACAACAATCTTTGGCTTCTAAAGATGTATAATACCTACATGTACACACTGTTCAGCAAAAACGAGTACACCCCCTTTAAAAAGTCCGAATATAATCAGGTCAACGAATAAAAGAAGAATTTCCAGAATTTTTACAAGGCTGGGTTTGATTGAACACTTGTTTAACTCCATAACATGAAATTAAGGTTAATAATATAACTTAGATCACAAAGTCTTCAGTTTTACTAAAATAGGTCGAAGTAAAAATGAATACACCCCGCAACAAAAACTACTACATCTAGAATTTTGCATGACCACCATGATTTTCAAGGAGAGCACCAAGTCTTCTAGGAAGGAATGAACAAGTTGGCGACATATTGCATCATCTATCTTTTTCCGTTCTTCAAGAATAACCTCTTTTAGAGGCTGGATGCTGGATGGAGAATGATGCTCTACTTGTTGCAGGTGTTTGATTGGGTTCAGATCAGGTGACATACTTCGTCATTTAATCACCTTCACCCTGTTCTTCTTCAGAAATGCAACAGCAGCTTTAGATGTGCGTTTTGGTTCGTTGTCGTGTTGGAAAAGTGCACGATGACCAAGTGCGCAGAGTGATGGCAGCATCATCTTCTCCCCAATACCAGCAGCACTCATGCAGCCCCCACATGAGGACACCACCACCACCATGTTTCACTGTAGGCACCATGCATTTCTCTGTGAAGTCCTCACCTTTGCAGCGTCCCGTTCCAACAACAGTGATCTTTGTCTCATCACTCCAGAGTCTAGAGTCACAGTAGTCTTCATCTCTTTCAGCATGGGCCCTAGCAAGTCCTAGGCATGCCTTTTTGTGCATGGGCTTTAGGAGAGGCTTCCTTCATGGATGATACCCGTGCATGCCATTCCTCTGCAGTGTGGTGTCACGGGAAACGATCACTCCAGTTTGGCTTTCTACTGCTTTAGCCAACTGCATTGAACTTGGATGATGATATTCTTTAACCCTTCTCACCAGAAGACCTGCCAATGTTAACTTCCATGGATGGCCTGGCCTGTACGTCTCTTTAAGATGGTTGCACTTCCATCTTTACATTTTTGAATCACTTTTATTACAGTATTCTGACTGATATGTAAAGCTTTGCTGATATTTGTGTAGCCCTCTCCTTTTTGTGTAAAGAAATGATTTCCTTAAATGTTGTGATATTTCTCTTCCATGTGGATTTGTTGCTAACAGCATGAAATGGGAAGGGCTTTTCTTTAAGTGATGCCCCTTCTGCTGGACACCTCTTAAATGAATCAATAGATTCACCTGTGGTTGAACGCCTGTTGATTTGAATTTTGTAGTTTTGGGTGTGGCTTCTCTCCTGAGTCTATAATTGGGGTGTTCTCATTTTTGCAACATGGGCTTGGATGGATTTGTTAGGAAAATCACTTTTTTGTGTGTGTGTGAAAATGAACACATCTTGTTTGTAATCAACGGCCCACGTTTGTGGGAGTATTTTATAGTTTGGTATCTCATAGAAAATGTTGATTCTGGAAGGCAACTAAATGTTTTCTGGTGAATGTTGTGGGATGTACTCATTTTTGCTGAGCACTGTAGATATGGTGTTGCAAAAGACACTTTTTTTGTCATGAAGTTTGTAATGCCCCATCTGCAAGACGAACTCGTACACAAAAAGCGATCGATGACGGGCTCGGCCTATCATCTGAGGTCTGTAAATCCGTCCAATCGCCCAACCTTAGTGTGGATGTCCCATCGTTTTTTTTGTTCTGCATCTAATGGAAAGCTTTCTTTTCTTTGCAGTACGAGTTCTCCCCTCAAACGCTCTGCTGCTACGGCAAACAGCTCTGTACCATACCTACTGGAGGCACTTACTACAGCTACCAGAACAGGTAGCTATGGGTCCTTGGGTCTAGACCTTTTCTGTCTTAAATAGTCTCTAACATTAATTTAACTGATGAAATGAAAGTGTCACCCATTCACTCAAACTGGTGTTCTGATCATGATAAACTCCTGGAGAGTTGCTTTCATCAGTCTAATGCTCCAGCACAAAACGTTTTTTACTCATTTACTGTCGTTTTCCAGCATTATTCATGAAGTGAAACACAAAACAAATGTAATTGTTTTGTTGTCGGGAACTGGGGGATTTTAACGTATTTTCCTGTTCTTCTTTAGAAATTAAACCAAAACAGAAAATAAAGCTCTGAGTCCTACAAACTAAATTTACCAGCATTGCCTTCCTTTGCAGTTGTGGCAGGATTGTCCACGTTATTTTGCTCCCCCTGCTGTAAAACCTGTGCAACTGCAGCCCCTATTTTATTTTCAACATCAGACTGTTTGAGTTAAGCTGCAGCCATAAATGAGGCAGAATCAGGCTCTGGCAGGGATGTCCGTTTACACTCCCAACGGGAGCTGGAGGATCCCCTGCTGTCTGTCAGAAAACATCAAAATTGTCACAAACAAGTGGCTCAACATCAAATCAGAGTTTTACTGATCTGCAGAGGTCTGGCTACATTCTTACAACTCCTAACGAGCGTCATGTCTTTACTTCCAGGTATCATTTTTGTGAAAAATGCTTCAATGAGATCCAGGGAGACAGCGTGACTTTAGGAGATGATCCTGCACAGCCACAAACGTATGTTCTGATGCAACTCTAAGTTGAGCTGAATATTGTTTAGAATTAAGATGCAAATGTTACAGAAGATGAAATCTTAGCCTTTTAACTGTCAGAGGTGTCATTGATGAGCGGTTTAGTCACTTTTTCTTTTTATTCCTCCCTCATCTCTCCAACACCTCAGCATGATTTCAAAAGACCAGTTTGATCGTAAGAAGAACGACGTTCTTGACCCTGAACCGTGAGTAGAAATCGCCTCTAAACCCTTCAGTTTACGGACAGGAAGCTTGTGTTCTGATCTTTTTTGATGAATTGTCATTTTACTGTTATTGCTAACATATTTGCGACCTGTCAGAATAATCTCAGCCGTCTCTCCCTCCTCCGATTGGCTTCTCTGTTCTGTGTTTTTGATTCTGTCGTCATATTTTTACCAGTAACCAGTAAACATGCTGACTGCCACCAGCTCTATCAGCTGCTTCCACCTAATCATGAGTCTCATGTTTATATCTGTTGGATCATTTTGTGACTCCAGTTAGATTAGAGGTTTTTAACTTTGAGCTCCTTCTAATGATGCTCCTGCATTGGCTGTCACTAGGGGTAGAGAATGGATCTGAATGAGATGTGTTCTTGTCTTTTTACCATCTTAGTATCTAAAACACACTCCCAAATATTTACAAGGATCTCTTAGATCAGTATTTGATCGTTTATCACTCATTTCATTGAAGGACACCAAAATCTAATAAACTATATTTTATCCTTTTTCCCAGATTTGTTGAATGTAAAGACTGTGGACGCAAGATGCACCAGATATGCGTTTTACACTACGAGGTTATTTGGCCGTCTGGGTGAGATGCCTTTTTATGCAGATTTGTAAACGAGGCTTTAGTGTTTGAGCCTATGAAAAGTAAATATTAACTTTTTTTTTGTCCTTTCAGATTTATCTGTGACAGTTGTTTGAAGAAAAGTGGAAAATCACGAAAGGAGAACAAGTTCACAGCAAAAAGTTTGTATTCATTGTTTTCGTGAATTTTATGACTTGTAGCTCCTCCCCACTGTTTGAGCTCTTAATGCAGCGTCCTGTAGCTCGACCCTGTCGCATGACTCTGACAGCTACTGATGGTTGTGCTTCGCTGCAGGGCTGCAGTCCACCCGACTGGGAATGTACATAGAGGACCGTGTGAATAAATACTTGAAGAGACAGAACCATCCGGAAGCCGGAGAAGTGTTTGTGCGAGTGGTGGCGAGCTCAGACAAAACGGTGGAGGTCAAACCCGGCATGAAAGCGAGGTAGGATCATCTCGCTCGGCTGGGGGCGGATCTGGATCTGGGTCTGGGTTAGAGGTGGGAAAAATGATCGATTCTAAGATGCATCACGATTCAGCCGTGCACGATTCCGCATCGATGCAGCAACGTGACATAATGAGATTCTCTCCCTATGTCTATGTCGGGGGTCGGCAACCGCGGCTCTGGAGCCACATGCGGCTCTTCCATCCATCTGATGCGGCTCCCTGTGCTTGTAAAATAATGAATGGATATTTAAATAAAAAGCTTTATATTTTACTGCATTAATTTTACATCTGTAAGCCAATTCTAAATGTAAAGATTGTCTGCGTAAACCTGAACAGTTCCAACCCGGTCTTACTGTGAGACTGGGTTGACGCGTCATGCTTGTGCGTCATATAGGCGCTTTCGGAGCTGACGAGGATGTGAGATTCTGGGATTCTCCTCAGACAGGTTCCTGGATGTGTCGCCACATTGGAGACAGGAACAAGCACTATTCAGCCAAAGTTTCATAATCAGGGAACATTTTCTAAGTGACAAGTCTCGCTTCAGTGGGAGGAATCTTCCTGCATGCGCTCTGGTTCTGCGACGCGCTCCAAGCCCCTCTCCACATCTTCAGCTCGCTGTGCACCGTACGTACGCGCTGACAGCGAGCTGCGCTGAGCGGTGTCCAGCTCAGATGTTCAGATGGGAATCTTTTCTTGGGTGATTTAGCTACATCTGTGCGAAACGAATAAAATGTCAGTTCGTCTGCATGCGTCGGGGTAATTCTTTCTATTCTTTCTCCGTCAAAATAAACGGTCAAATACGGGAACTGTCCGGTCAACACAAGCCCTGCTTTTAACTGTTCTGTTTTCTTGTGAAAATTGTTGCAAAGAGATATAATTTAACTTGATTACCACCAGAGCCAGGCGCACCGCGCCGTTATCTCCGTCGCTGTAAATGAGGGAAAAACAAATTGATCGGATCCTTTTCTGACCTTCCCCACCTACAAAGTTTAATTACAACAATCAAACGTGACAGAGCCTGGATTTGTATTCTGAACAGTCTAAACATGTTTTAAAAAGAAACGTATGACAAAAGTGGCACCTGCTCAGTAAAACCACCAACAGGGTGAAAAATATCAAAATATTGTAGGCAGAGACGGGCTACAGCTTCTGGATCAACTTTATATAAATCGTTTTATTGATTATCGTCTTATGAAAGATAACTTTGACGTACACGAGCGACCGGTACCGGCTGCTGTCTGAGGGTAGGCCCCGCCCACAGCGCCGTGGCTCCCCGTGTTTTCTTTACTGTGGGAAACGGGTAATAATGGCTCTTTGATGGGAACAGGTTGCCGACCCCTGGTCTATGTCTATGCGAGGACAATAAAGTTTTGAGGTTTTACAATTACTTCTGGGGGCAGAGTTGCAATGACATGCTGCGTTGCCCTAGCGCCAATTTAAAACCGAAAAGGCGGACAGGGATACAGGGCCAACATAACCAGTAATCAAAGATGCACCCGTTACATTTAAATCGGATGTCTGGGCTAATTTCAGTTTTGGGATCCTGGATGTGAAAGAATCACTTAACACAGTATTTGTTTACTATGTTTAAGTTCAGTAATATTCTGTCTTAAAGCTGCTCTACCGAAAACATTATTTCTTTTATTATTTAAGTAATTATAGGCAGCACACTTTAAACATTATTGCTCACTATAGTGAATAGATGAATGTTCTGTTTTTTCAGGGATTTCGAAATCAAAAAGAAATTGAAAACTATTCTACTGCTTTTATTAAGTAATGAAAATTTTTGTGTGAAGAATCGTGATGCATTTCAGACTCGAATCGAATCGTTAGGCAGATAATTGGAATCGGATCGAATCGTGAGGCAGGTAGAGATGCACACCACTAGTCTGGGTGGCGTAGTTCAGAGTTAAACTCCATCAGAATACGGAGTGTTGGCATGTTAGCTTAGTTTTTTGTTCATTTGTGTTATTTTGGGTAAATAAAAGCTCTGCTAGTCAACAATCACGATGAGGCAGACGGGTCAAACAACAGCTTTGACCTCTTAGATTTGCTGATGAGCAAACCGTAATTTTATTGTCGTCTCACAGGCCTGAGTGCCTCCTGTTAGGGTTTAATACCTACTCAGAGTAATTACCGAACCTTAAAGCTGAAGAGGATGGAGCACACAGCCTCACCGTGAAGTTTAATTTTTTCACACTACTCTGATGTCCATGCTGTCCCTGTGGGGATGAGGACTTCCCCTCCGAGCCTCTCCACTGATTGAAGCCTTTTTCATATCTACTAAAGGTCATGGAATCCAGTCTCTAAAGCCTGTTTCTTTAAACCAAAAAACCTTTACGTCATATATAAAGTTTCACTCATTACTTTTGCACCATACTTAAATCTGCAAAGAACTGAAGCATATAATATAATATAATATATTAGTCTTTAAACCTGATGTGAAGAGGTATACTGGGAAACCTTTTTTTTAGCATATTTTTGAAAGTGATCCATCCCTCTTAGTTTAACATGCATTGTAGTTGTCACCTTTTTCACTCCCTCTGAGTTTGCAGGTATGTGTAGAGTTGTGTTGTTTGCCAATCAGAGGCGAGATGTCCAAATATTAGGAAATAAAACTCCAAATCCTGTCGTCTGGCTGAATCCTCTGGGCTGAAACAGGCGAACCAGAGCTCTTTCTCCTCAGACGAAGCCAGAGACCACTGCCAGTGTATTAAAAATGAGTAAAGGACACCTTTAAACTTGTTTGTTTTTGTGACTACAGGTTTGTGGACACGGGCGAAATGCCTGAAACCTTCCCCTACAGAACCAAAGCACTTTTTGCATTTGAGGAAATCGACGGAGTGGATGTGTGCTTCTTTGGCATGCACGTGCAGGAGTATGGCTCTGAATGCCCATTTCCTAACACTAGGTTGGTTTAATTATACTGTAATGTTTTTCTGCAAATATCAGCGTATAATGGGACTCTTCTCTTGTGCAGGCGGGTCTACATATCATACCTCGACAGTATTCACTTCTTCAGACCTCGGATCCTACGAACAGCAGTGTACCACGAGATCCTCATCGGCTACCTTGAATATGTCAAAAAACTTGGGTGAGTTTTACTCCTCTGTCCTTCTGAAGGCTTCCCACGAAAGAAGCCGACAGCTGTGTTTGTTCCTTCACTTCCTGAATTGGACTTTTTGGTGTGTGTGGTGCTGAAGCTACACTCAGGGCCACATCTGGGCGTGCCCACCCAGTGAAGGAGACGACTACATCTTCCACTGCCATCCTCCCGAGCAGAAGATCCCCAAACCCAAGAGACTACAGGAGTGGTACCGGAAGATGTTGGACAAAGCTTTTGCTGAGAGGATCTTACACGACTACAAGGTTACAATAATAGAATATAATTATGTTTTTATTGCATATACGTTATTTACAAATAGGGATGGGTACCGAATTCGGTACTTTTTTGGGCCATTCCCATCTGTACCGGGTCGGCCCCAGCCTGGCACGGTTGATTCCACACATTCTTGTCTTAAGCCCATGTGGGCTGATTCTACCCACCAATCAGAGGCTTGCTCTAATGGAAGGTGTGAATTTGCTGTCAGCAGTGGGTGTGTTGACCCTGGTCGGCCTGAAGCAGACCCCCTCGAGAAGAGGGCTGAGAATGAGCCTTGGTTGGCCCGGAAAAATACCAGGCCACCCAGATATGTAAACAACCTACGCTACCCAGCCTGGGCCGACCCGGTACAGATGGGAATGGCCCACTAAAGGTACCGACCGAATTCCATAGTACCGACCGAGCACCGATTCACGTCATTTCAAACGGTGCCTCGTTTCGGTACCCGTCCTTCATAACGAGAACTTGCCAAGACAGCTGCGCATGCGCAAGAGCGTTATGTCGTTGGTCCCTGCGAGCCAGTTGTAAACAGAGCAGCATGGTAGAAAGAACGCACGCTAAAGCTTGGGTCCACTTCACTAAATGTGATGGGTAACTGGGTGATGATGAAACCAGCGACAGACAACGATCTAAGTGAGACATCCTCATCTTAATCTGCTCCGGTAGGTAAATAAAATGTTTAAGATAACGTTAGCTTGATATGTTAGCTTCCGTTTCGCTAATGGTGCGTTCGCTTTCTCCTCGGAACTCTGAATTTCCGACTAGAACATGAACGCGCTCTAAAGTTTGGCTTTACTTTACTAAATGCGACGGGTGATTGGGTGAAGATGAAACCAGTGACAACGATCTAAGTGTGAGGCATCATCGTTTTAATCTGTTCCAGCAGCTGAATAAACTGTTAAAGATAACGTTAGCTTGATATGTTAGCTTCCATTGCCACCGTTGTTATCAGCTAATGGTGCGTTCGCTTTCTCCTCGGAATTTCTGACTTCCCAGTAGGAAAAATCAACTGAAAAAGGACAGCAAAAGGAATGAAGATACACAGTAAATTTAGTTCACAGTAAAGATGTTTGCTTCAGTTTAATTATCAGCTTATAAAACTACAAGGACGATGTTAAAATACAAACAGTTGAATGTTATTTATCGTGATATTTATCAAATATTGTTATATATTGAGAAAAATATATATTTAATTATAAAAGAGAATTAAAATAATAAACACTCAAAAGTATCGAAAATTGGTACCGTTAAGTACCGGTATCGATTCGTAGGTACCGGGAATTAGTACCGGATCGATTCAAATGTCAAAGGTACCCATCCCTATTCACAAAGCTTTGGTGGTCAAACAGAAAATCAAGTAAGATTTAGATATCAGTACAAATATTAGAAGTGACACATTATTCATGTGCTTTTTTATTTTAGGACATCTTCAAACAGGCGACCGAAGACCGATTGACCAGCGCCAACGAGCTGCCGTACTTCGAGGGCGACTTCTGGCCCAACGTGTTGGAGGAGAGCATTAAGGAGCTGGAGCAGGAGGAAGAGGAGAGGAAAAAAGAGGAGAACACAGCTTCTTCTGAAACCCCAGAGGTACGATATCTGAAGATCATCATTAAATCACGTTTTAGTGTTTTTCTAAGTTATTTATA
Organism: Nothobranchius furzeri; assembly: GCF_043380555.1. Classification (NCBI taxonomy): domain Eukaryota; kingdom Metazoa; phylum Chordata; class Actinopteri; order Cyprinodontiformes; family Nothobranchiidae; genus Nothobranchius; species Nothobranchius furzeri. Next base: position 5,488,119 of record NC_091744.1, on the reverse strand, counting down.
CTAATAAGACTTTTTGTCGTTTTAATTTCTTCAGGGCACACCGAGCGACAGCAAAAATGCTAAGAAGAAAAATAACAAGAAGACCAATAAAAACAAGAGCAGTGTGAGCCGAGCCAACAAGAAGAAGCCTGGGATGCCGAATGTAGCCAACGATTTGTCCCAGAAGTTATACGCCACCATGGAGAAGCACAAAGAGGTCTGATTGATGAATTTAAAATCAAGAGTGTCCTAGATCTGCAAGATTTATTCATTTGTTTGGTTTCATTATTCTTTTTGCTTCTCCAATCTGATCCGTTCTTTTCTGCTTCAGGTATTCTTCGTGATCCACCTTCACTCTGGACCCATGGCCAACACCTTGCCGCCCATCGTTGATCCTGACCCGTTGATCTCCTGCGACCTGATGGACGGTCGCGACGCCTTCCTGACTCTGGCCAGGGACAAACACTGGGAGTTCAGCTCCCTCCGGAGGTGCAAGTGGAGCGCTATGTGCATGCTGGTGGAGCTTCACAACCAGGGACAGGATCGCTTTGTTTACACTTGTAACGAGTGCAAGCACCATGTGGAGACACGCTGGCACTGCACTGTGTGTGAGGTGAGTCTGAAAGCAGAAATTTGTTATCAGAATGAGCAGAACCATTGGTTGGACGTGTGTTAATTACTAATTCCCTGCCTTTTTTTTTCAGGACTTTGATCTTTGCATTAATTGCTATAACTCAAAGGGCCACGAGCACCAGATGGTGAAGTGGGGTCTTGGCTTGGACGATGATAGTAACAGCCAGAGTGGAGAGGCCTCCAAGAGCCCACAGGAGAGTAGGCGTTTAAGTATTCAGCGATGCATCCAGTCTCTGGTCCACGCCTGTCAGTGCCGCAATGCTAACTGCTCTCTGCCGTCCTGCCAGAAAATGAAACGAGTGGTGCAGCACACCAAGGGCTGCAAGCGCAAAACCAACGGCGGCTGTCCTGTTTGCAAGCAGCTCATTGCTCTGTGTTGTTATCATGCAAAGCACTGTCAGGAGAACAAGTGTCCGGTCCCGTTCTGCCTGAACATCAAGCAAAAGCTTCGCCAGCAGCAGCTGCAGCACCGACTCCAGCAGGCCCAGTTAATGAGGAGAAGGATGGCCACCATGCAGGGCAGAACCGTGCCACTACCGTCCCCACCGCCCTCCGCTGCCCCCAGCACTCCCACTTCCCACACCCAGCCTAACACTCCTCAAACGCCGCAGCAGCCGCTCTCCAATCAGCCGCAGACCCCCAACTCAGCAGGTGTCATGTCCCCCTCATTTCCCAATGCGCCCCGTGCCGGCCAGCCTCAAGCACAGGTCCCCCAGGGCAAACCCGGACCCCAGGCCTCCCCTCTACACCAGCAGCAGTCTCCCCTCCCCCAGCAGCCCCAGCCACCCCAGCCGCGGCAGCAGCAAGCTCCCCTTGCCGCCATCAAGATGGCACACCACATTGAGATGATGGCACAGGCCCAACAGAACCAGCAGAACTACAGGTTCGCTACCAACGGTGGCTTGCCCATTAACCCCCAGCAGCCTCAGCAGCGCATGGCCGGACCAATGCAGCCCACAATGCAGATGGTACCGCGTGGTCCGCAGGTAGTGGCCCAGGGACAGTGGCCTGCAACTGCAGGTCCTATGCAGGCAGCTCAGACTCGACAACCAGGCCTAGTCCAGGGTCAGAACCCCCAGCAGGCCATGACCATGCAGCGAGCTATAATTGTGCCTGGGCAGCAAACGCAGCAAGCCCAGAGGATGTTAATACCACAGCAACCTGGCTGCCGGCCACAAACACCCCAGAGACCTAGTACTATACCCCCAAACGCCCTTCAGGACCTTCTCCGCACCCTAAAATCCCCAAGCTCACCTCAGCAGCAGCAGCAAGTCCTCAACATCCTCAAGTCAAATCCTCAGCTAATGGCTGCTTTTATCAAACAGAGAACAGCCAAGTACCACGCCAACCAGCCGCAGCAGCAGCAGCCACAGGTGGGTCAGCAGCAGCAACAGCAGCCAGGCATGCAACCCCTGCAGACCATGGCTATGCCTGGAGCACCAGTGCAGAGGCCTGGGATACCTCCACAGCAGCCACAGCAACCTCCTGTGCAGGGGATGGCTTCAATGGGGACTCCAGGGCAGCTGATGAATACGGCACATGCTACTCCACAGCAGATCCAGGAGCTCTATCGCCGGCAGCTGTTACGACAGCAGCAGCAGCAGCAGCAACAACAGCAGCCTCAGCAGCAGCAGCAGCAACAAGGAGTGATGCCTCAGAGCCACCTGGGCCAGTTCCCTGCTCAGGCGCAGGGGACACCAGCCATGTTCACCCACCTCCGCATGCAGCAGCAACAACAACAGCAGCAGCAGCTAGCCATGCAGGCTGGTGCAACAGCAACAGGGGTACAGATGGGCCAGCTTCCACCCATGACTCAAATGGCTCAGCCTGGCATGGGGATGGACGCCACCCAGAACTTACTGCATCAGCGGCTGCTTCAGCAGCAGCAGCAGCAGCAGCAAGCCCAGCTTCCCCCGCAGCAGCAGCAAGCTGTCCTTAAGCAGCAGATGGGTTCTCCTGCCCAGCCAAGCCCCATGAGTCCCCAGACCCACCTCCTGGCAGGCCAAGCTCAGGGTGCAGCTCACCTCCCCAACCAGCCTGGACTCGCCAACGCCTTGGGCAGCCAGGTCCGCTCCCCCGCACCGGTCCAGTCCCCATGTCCGCCCACGCAACCACAGCCACCACATTCCAGCCCGTCGCCGCAAATCCAGATCCAACCCCAACCCTCACCTCAGCACCCGACTCCGCATCATTCGGGTTCCCCCCACCCAGGTCTCGGTGGGCCGCTCCAGTCCATGGAGCAGGCACACTTGGGAACACCAGAACAAAGCGCCATGCTCCCACAGCTGAACACACCCAACAGAGGGGGGCTGAGCAGCGACCTGGGGCTGGTGGGCGACGCAACTGGAGACACGCTGGAGAAGTTTGTGGAGGGATTGTAGCATTTTTTACTGGGAGCTAAAGAACTCTCACTCCCAGGAACCCATCCTCAGACTCCTCCCCCAGTTTTCTCTGACTCATCCCTTTAGAGGGCTCGTTTGTTCTTTCTAAGGTGGAGAAACGTGTTTTTGTTTTGGGGTTTTTTTGTACTGATGTGTAAAAAGTTTCAGCTGTTCTGCTCAAGAAAAAAAGTGAACACTTTGTGGTAATGTACATGTTTCCTACCCCCAGATGGTGGAGATTTCTTCCTGGAGACATTGAGGGATTTGCAAATCTCTTCTTAAATAAAACAAAATCACAAAGAATATATTTTTGGTTGAGACCAAATGTGTTCAGTACTTCAGTTTGTTTCTGGTTTTTGGAGTGGTTTCATGCCTTTCTCTCTTAATTTCTTTTTTTTTTTTTTAAGAAAATGTACAATTGCATTATATCATTCATATCTTTATTTTGTACCTTTGGAGAAAGAAAACGTAAATCGTTTTGTGTTTAAACTGTAAAAATATTTGTCTGAGAATTGGGCCAGGTTTTTTTTTTTTTTTCTCTTAAGCTGTCATTCCTGGCGATTGTAATCTAGTATTGAACCATTTCTGCAAGACGATGCGTTCAGGGACGACGACTGCCCCTCTTACGTTTTTGTGTGTATGAAGAGCACTCGGTGGTATTAAAGTAGGAAATGTCCTGCAGCAGGTTGTGCGCGCACGCACACACACACAGGCATGTATGTGCACACACACGAAGACACTGATCAATCCTCACAGTCACTAAGACGCATCCAGCTTTCTGTGGATTCAAAAGTTCGGTTTGAAAAGTTCTGTCTTGCTGGTGTAGAAACTTGTTGCTTTGACATTAAAAGGAATTTGTCAGACCTTTTTTGTCACACAAATGTAAAGTGTAAAGAGAGTGTGAGAAAGAGACCAGCCCCCTAAGCTGCGGCGGATTGAAAACCAGTTGTCTGTAGAACCCGTCTCCCGGCCGGTCCCCTTCCTTTTACACTAAAGTTTTGATCTTCGGAGGGATGAAGCGCACATTTGAGAAAAGCTAAACGTCATTCACCCTCATTCCTCTCACAGAAACTTGAATTGGGGGGGGATTTACCTTTTCTCCTGTTGTAAATCAACTTATTAAGCAAAATGCTATAAATATAAGGAAGAGAGAATGAAATCACTGTACAAACTGGTAAAAGATTCATTTCTTACTTATATACCATATTGTTAAATAAACCGTGTTCAGCAGAAGAACTTCAGTACTCTGTTGGCTGAATGAGGCAATACTCCATGTGTGTTCATTTGTTACTGCTGTTCTCATCAAAGCTGCAAAGAATAGTCTCATTTAGGTTTTGGGGGAATTTGCATAAATGCCTTCTTGCTGCAAAGTTGCTTCTTCAAATTTTGGGACTTTGCAGAGTTGACAGGGTGGTGGTTTAAATACAAATCATTTGTTTTGCATGTCTGGTGTCAGATTTCACAACTCATCTGAATTATTTTTGAATATTAGTCTAAAAAACTAATTGCATGAACCAAAGATATTTCACATTTATGAACTTTTTGAATCCAATTCCATTTTCAGGAATCATCGTCCTTATCTTTGAATTTACTTCACACAGTGAGAAAATCATCTTTTTCAGCTTGTGGAATTTATGCAATGTTCTTCGCTGAGATGATGACATGGCAGCAACCCAGTTTCCCCTATAATTTAATTTACTTGAATGCATCACAGAAACATGAATGATACTCGTGTGGTCTCTTATGCTTCTCGTTTCAGTTTGCACCAATATGTTCGCAGTCATGAGGTGTATCCCAGAAGTCTCCCAAGCGCCAGAAAAGTTGCGAGGCTTCCAACTTTCTTTCAGTGACGACCGTCTTCCCATGCTCTCGCTCCACACCCCCATTTCTCACACTGAAAAAAGTTGGTCTGAGTTGCACGTTGCTTCCAGCTACTCTACGCAAGCTACAGCACCACAAAATCAGTTTAAATTGATCTTGAATGAGCGAGAAGGGGGAATTGAAGCCCTCCAGTGGCGAAACGCTAGAACTAAAGCCTGGTTCTGTTAAATCAGGGGTCACTGACCTTTGTGAAGCTGAGAGCTACTTGAGCCTTTCAAAGGGCTACCAGGTTGATACAGTACTGACCTTTGAACTGGAATAGATCAGAGTTTAATGATTATTTATAATAAACATTTTAATGTATTTTAAAGAAATGTTTAAAAATCTGTATTAATGCCTTGTGATTAAAAATAGATTTATTTATTTAATAATGTTAGACTTGTGCTATCTAGAGAAATGGCCTGAGGGCCCCTTATGGTTCTGGGACCACCAGGTTGGTGACCCCTGTGTTAAATAATTTATTTACCCTCCTTATCAATGAAGCTGTGAAAAATCCTAAAGTTTTTTTTATTTATTTTTTGTCCTTTTGAATATTAATACTGAAGTGAAGAACAGGGAACAGCTTTTATAAAGTTACAGTAGTTAATAGAAACACTTCCTGTAAATTCATTCAAAAACTGCTACTGCATTTTTGGCTACAATTCAAATGTATGTAACAGTGTTAAACAATGGTTGTGTGCAGTGGTGGGCTGTGTCAGCGGCACCAGAACGCGAAGGTTTCCTGTATAATTTTGATCAACTGGATGGAAACACACGAGAACTGATCCTTTAATGTCTGGCTTTTATTATAATTTTTCCTGCCATCTGGCGGACAGAAAAATGTTAAGAATTCATAAAGCTAAACAAGACATTACTCAGTAGTACTTCCTGTAGATTCCTTCAAAATAAAACACTTAAAGAGCAAGTCACCCCAAATCAACTTTATTTGATTATAAACTATGTAAATGAGTGTCTAATCGTGCTGAAGACATGTGTATTCAATAATTTAGCACTTTAGTGCAACTTAGTTAAAAGTTAAATAATCTGCCTAAAGCTGTCAGTGTCACGCCCCCTTCAGGTAAAAACTCTGCACTGCATTTGAATTAAAATCTGCCATTTCTATTGGCTAAGAAGTACACTATGACATTAGCTGGTACATTTTGAAGTCACAATGTAGCTGTGAGCCTGTGTGTGTGTATTTGTCTGCCAGGCAACTGTATTTGTTGCATTTTTCTAAAAGGAGTTGGGAGTGGAGTAAGAGTCTGGTAGGGGGTGACTTGCTCTTTAAAACTAGATGGGAGTTCTAAATTAGTATTAACAGCGTAGTTAGTGTAAATAACAGGAAAGCCATAACGTCTTCGCTTAAACTACTTAACTATTAAAACTCAAATCAGTTTTATTTATCCGTGTTCAACGAGATAAAATCAAAGAGATCAAGCAGGAGCAGCTGTTAACATCACTTCGAACACATCAGATCACACCCCCTCTGGCAGCCAAAAAACATTTAGTCACAAATTTTTACCAGTATTAGTTTGTAATTTCTAATCAAACATGTCAGATATAAAACTGTTAAATCTTAGCTCAAAGACCAATAAATAATCAGCTGCATCTAATAAACACACTAAGACGTTAAAAGGTAATTATTTTGTTTTGAACAGGAAAAGCCTTAATGTATTTGGATTTCTCGATGAATGTATAAACCATCTAAAATAAATCAAATTAAAACCAAATACAATAAAAAACAATTTGGTAAAAAAAAAAAAGAATTTAAAAGAGCTACTAAAAAACTGAGGAAACGTTTAATCACAACAGCAAATTTAATTTGATGGACTTGTTTAATCAGATGAATGAATTTTTTAAAATTATATGCAATATATTGTAATTATATGGTTTAAAAGGCAAAAGTTAAGGTAAGTAAAATTAAAATCAATTAAGATAAAAGAAACACATTTCCAAATCATTCTTATTCGTAATAAACCTTTAGTAACCTTCCAATATAATAATGTCAAAGCAGTACAACATAAATACGGATATATTTGACCTTGAATGTAATATGAGCTAAATATGACCATCTGTATGCGGTAAGTTTGCTCATTTAAAAAGCATATGCAGTAAGTTGACATAATTATTCTGCTATAAAAATAAATGTAAAACTATTGTTTTCCACATTTTATCATGGTCTTTGATATGTTTTGCTCACAATTAATTAATCGTGGGGATTTTTGCACAGCAAACTGTGATTACAACATCTATTTTACCTCAGAAAATTAAATCTACCATAAAATAACTTTGTTTTCTTTCTCCTGCCAGACCAAATAGTCATTTTGCCAAACCTAATGCCCCCCATACACACACAGAAATAAAAATTAAAATAGAGAAAATCCCGAAATGTCGCTCCAAGAAGTTTGTAAATATTGGCAGCCCTGAAGATTTCTTGAAATCTTATTAAAACGGTTGCGAAATTTACTTCAAAACACTGGGGCAAAACTTGAGTCACGTGACTGAAGAGACACCTCACTATTCGTTCATTGACTTTCACGTGACCAGAAGTTAGAAATCCAGCGGTTGTGTGCGGAGTTTTAAAATGAAAACAATCTATTTCGTAGTTAGATTAAAACATTGTTTTCATATTATGTAACTTATATTGTTGAAAATGCATCAGAGTGACGCCGTAAGAAGCGTTTGAAGCAATGAATGATCTAATTTATCAAGTTTCGGTAAGATTAACAGCACACATAGCTAGCTGTGTTTCTGTTTAGCTAATTTACCCTTAACGCTTAATCATAGTTTTTAGTAAAAAAAAAAAAAAAAAAAAAAATATATATATATATATATATATATATATATATATATATATATATATATATATATATATATATATATATATATATATATATATATATTTAATAAAAGTACGTTTGGAGGTTTTGTAGGCGTTTTTTTAATCAGCTTATTTCGTTAAAGTGAGCAGGAATTAAGCTAATCTAGGTCTTTTAGACAATTTCCTTTCTAACGTTGTTTTTTGTGCAGGCTGATTGTAGCAGTTGGAATCATGCTGTTAAGGCATTCTAAAGTGTAAATAAGCACATCATCACCACGATGGACGACTCGGAGCAAGATTTTGTAGATCTGTGCTCAAAGCTGCTGAAGCGAGTTCGCAAGAAAGCCGGAGAACCATCCACACAGAAGATACCAGGACAGAGCTCCAGTCAGAAGGTCCAAGAATACAAGAAGCAGAGGAATGATAAACAGGGTGGAGATTCTGAGTCGAGGTTTGCAGCTTCCCAGCCTGTTGGTGCAGGCTGTGATCTGGATGTGGTCTGTGGGAGGACTGGATGCGGATCAGGAAATCCAGAACCTCCAGCTGACGGAGATCTGAGAACAAAAGACAAAGTTCTTCTTAGGATGCAGCATTTTAAAAGAGTCACCCCACAAAAGATGGTCCGTACTAACGTCAAGATCCAACAAATGAACCAGGACAGCTGGACTCTGACTTCTCAGCATCAAAGACAAGGTAGGAAAGTGGTTTGCACACAGATTTCTAACAGACTTCACTTCGAATGGGCTGGACTTTTTTGCATTCTTTTAAAGTTGTCTTTGTCAGTAGTTCTTAAGCTGTTGTAAACATTTCTCGGCTCACGTTTTAACCCAGATCCTCTAGAGTCTTTCTCCTCTGGCCACCACGCAGAAGGTGACGAGGGTGTGGCTGTAAGGCTCCAGCAGCAGCTGGACAGAGAAGCAGCAAAGGCCCAGATGGTGGACCTGGAGGATGGAGGCCTCTTCTTCTGTCAGATCTGCCACAGAGACTTGTCCCACATGACCCATGAGGGGCGGACACAACACCTCAACAGGTCTGCAGGCTCTCCCACAGAAAACTGATATCTAAAACCAGCTGAGATGTTGTCATCATCTGGGCAAATGAAGAAAAACGCCACACTGCAAAGATAACAGCATCACGTGTTCTTATTGAACATTTAAAGCATCTGTAATCGCAAACGTTTAAATGGAGACACCTGATGTTCATCTGACTGCTGGTCACAATCAGTGTTTGTTGTGTTTTCAGGTGTTTAGATAACAGTGAAGAGAGTGGCCCAGCCCCCCCTCCACCCTCTGCTGTCCCCGACTGTCCCATTTGTGGAAAAAGGTTCAAGTCCCAGAAGAGCCGCTCAGCCCACCTGAAGAGCTGCTCCTCAGACATGGGCGTCTCTCCGGCAATGCTGCTGCAGATCCTGCAGAGACAGGCACAGGAGAGTCAGAGTGCTGCTTCTGCTAACCTGCCGTGAGCCATTCAGTAAAGGATAACGCTGATATTACAGTGGATACAAACTCCAGCTTATGTCTGTTTTCTCTCTCCAGCACACAGCCAGCGGCCAACAAAAGGAAAGGTCCACCCAAGTCGGGCGTTCCAGCCAGGAAGAAGGCCAGAAAGAAGGATGAGCTTCTGGATGAGGAGACGATGGTGGCCCTGGCTTTGTCCGCCTCCATGGTGAAGGAAAAGATGGAAACGGCGCTCCCTCACAGTTCCATGACACCCGTGCTAAAATGGAGACCTGATGCTGGTATAATAACATCACTAAGGGTTCTGGGAAAGTCATTATTACTGCCATTGTGTCTCTGTCATCCCTGCAAACCTTTGAAGGATCTGTCAGATCTGTAACTGTCCAGTGTCCCATTTTCATTTTAAACAGCCCAAACATTTGTCTTCGTCCAGCTAAGCCTTGTCGAAAGAAGAAAAAGGACACAGTACCTCGTCCTCTTCCTCTCCTCCTCGTTCAAGATGCAGAGACAGCCCTGTCCCGGCTCCAGGAACGCGTCTCCGCTCTTCTGCTTCCCAGCCGACCCCCCTCTCCCGCCACCCCAACCCGAAGCCCCAGCACTCTGCCCAGTTTGGAGGGCGCTGCCCCCTTCTGGCAGAGAAGTGCACTGCTGGATGGAGACTCATGTCTGTCTGGTTTCTACTCTACGGAGCTCAAACACTTCTTCACTTCGGGGGAATCAGTAAAGATTTTTATCCATCTCTTCACCAAACACTAAGTGTCAGAGCCCAGTTAAACAGATTTTCTTCCTCTCCACATTTAGACCGACGCAGCTCCATCCAGCCCCAACAAGCAACCCGATTCTTCTGTCCAGCCGGTGAGGGATGGAGCCCCAGATTCAAGACCCAGAGTCTCCATCCTACCACACCGCTCCCAGAACCCCTCCTGCTCATCGACTCCTTCCACCCCTGGGACAGAACAACTCCCGGTGGGCAGCCAGGCCTTACAGGACCTGATAGATTTGGCAGAAGACGGCATGACTCTGACTCAGTATGGATACACCACTAAAGGTAAAGATCACAGACACACTAAAATGTTTCAGATCAGCAAACAAACTTAAATTTCAGACATCCAATCCAGATTGGAACTTTCTGGAAGGTGCACATCCCAGCAGCAGGTCAAACATGGAGGTGGTAGTGTGATGGTCTGGTGCTGCTTTTCTGCATCTGCATCACAGAACCATAAATTCTGCTGTTTAGCAGAAAATCCTGATGGAGGATGTCTGACCTTTGATCTTAATGAGGCTGTTCATGCTGGAAAACCGTCCAATGTGGTGGAATAAAACTGTCCTGCACAGAAAAGTGGGATTCATTTCCTGTTAAAGGCTAGTTACTAGTTAATATAAACACTTTAATATGGTTTTCGCCTCTTAGGGTGTTACAAGCAGTTAGTTGACGGGAATAAAGCACTCTGCACATCATCTAATCACAAGATAGTGCTCTACAGCTGATAGACAATCAGATATGAAGCAGGGGGGCTGGATCACTCAGGTAAGTAAATATTTATGCTTATTTATTTGGCCGACGCTTTTATCCAAAGGGACGTACAATTGTTAACCTTTAGGGCATGTTGTAGTCTGTGGGGGAAACCGGAGTACCCGGAGGAAACCCATGCATGCATGGGGAGAACATGTAACTCTATGCAGATAGACCACCACCGGGTTTCGAACCTGCAACCTTCTTGCTGCAAGGCCTAACAACTGTCCGCCACGCAGCCCGAATATCAAATATTTATTTGGTGCAATAAATAAATAAACGTTTCAACACCACATGTGTGTGCTCCAGCCCCACAGCCTCATGGTTAGTTTAGGGGTCAGACAGTCTGGTTGGGGTGCACTGCTCATCTGAACAGTGGCACCCCAAGGGGTGGCCAAGCCCCTTCTGGAAAAACATTCAGAAATGTTTTTGTTTGTCAAATTTGAGGTAAACATGTTGGCTGCATGTTGTTTTTTTAAACGTGTGGAACACTAATCGTCACTCTGAGTTTTTCATGCAGGCTGAACATGAAAATAGTCTCCTACACCTATCTGCTGCATTAGCTTTTGATAGAAAACAGACGGTGAAACACAGATCTATGTCACACTGAACGTTCATGGACTCACCCATCTTGACTCATGACGGGGAAGGCTGTTGTTGGTTTAGCGTTTAGCAAACAGCAGAGATTGTCTCGGCTAGCAGAAGCTAACCGTTAGCATTAGCAATTTCACCACATGGCAGAAGCTCCTCCAGGCTTGTGTTATTTGTGGGGATAAAACATCAACGTTGCAAGTCGGTGGTAGAGTCGTGTTGCTGTTATCCAATCAGAGGCCAGACGTCTGAATGTCAGGAAATGACTCCAAAACCTGCCGTCTGAAGCTCAGCTGTGATGTGGGTCACTGCTAGTTCCTGGAAATGGCGCACCGGTATATTCCCTCCCCCAAAACTACTTACAAGGGTTAAAAGGTCCCAGAGTTACTAACTTTATGGGGGCGCCACTGCGTCTACAACATTTATGTGACAAAAATCTAAAATAGAGTCAATCTGAAAGAAGATAAATTATTATGAGTCATCTGTCATCGCATTCACATCAGAATCATTTCTGGGTATTTTTATTTAATAATTAAACATTGGGACCTGATAACAAAATGAGGGAAGCTGAATTGAATTTTTACTCAAAGATGTTTAGTAAAATAATTTTTTAAATATTTAAATAGAAAACCCTCATCAGGGCTTTTTTTAAATTATTTTTAATTTTGTTTACTTTATACACCAGTTTTTCTTTTGGTAGAAAATCACTTAGCCGTTAGTTTTGGTTATCTGTATTTCTGCAGAAACTCGTTTGAGCGGCTTCGTCCAGGCAGAGTCGGAGGAACTCGGCGCCAGCGGCTTCGTGCTGGAAACGACACACCAACGCTCAGACGAAACCAGCGATCGCGCTGAGAGAATGGTCGCTCCGCCGGGAGCAGAAGAAAGAAACAGCCGCAAAGCTGTGAGACTCTCATAAATCTTCAGTGATTTTTTTTTATAATTTACAACCAAAATAATCTTTATCATGCACATTTCATCAGTTAGGATACGATTTTGTTCATTTTGAAATAGGGCTGCTCAATTAATCGAATTTTAATCACGATTACGATCTGAGTTTTGAACGATTATAAAAAACATAACAAGCCGATTATTTGCTCCTCCCGCTTGCGCTGCCCTAAGTTGCAAATGAAGCGCTCCTCACAGTGTTGCCAACTTAGCGACTTTGACGCTATTTCTAGCAGCTTTTCAGACCCCCTTCTTGACTTTTTAATCCTAAAAGTACCTAGCGAACACCTCAGAAACATCTCTGGTAACCCTTAGCTACTTTCTGGATAACTGTCGTCGACATTTCCTGCAGGTTAGCTAAACACTCCGCCTGTGCTCCGGACCGTTCTTCACAACATTAGGAAAGGGAATGATGCAGTGATGTGTCGGTCGCTAAAGACAGCTCTCGGAGCCGGCTCCCTGTTGGATTAACCAGAGTGAGTGACACACACACCGCACCTGCGGACTCCTGAGCAGCTAAAAGCAGCTAAATGTGCGCGTGCAGCGTGCTAAACACACGTGCAGCTTGCCCGATTGTGTGAGACCGGGTTGGGGGGTGGGGGGTGCAGCTGTGGTTGGGACAATTATTACATTAACTGATGGGCCTGTAAATAAATAGTTTATAAATAAGGTAGAAATAAGTTCCTCACGCTGATAACTAATCTCTCTGAGGACACAGTGCTACAGCACCTTGACACGACTCAATAAATGTTATGTAACATTTTGTGAACATCAGTTTATTTGCATGTATTTGTTATAAATGCCACTCTATAATTCTTGCTGTCAGTATTTGCAAGATATTGGTATTTGGGTCTGTACTGGTTAGACTTACATGAGTTAAACCAAGGTCTATAGCCCTTGGGTCATAGACTATGAGCTATAAGTATATTGGTCCTTTTATCCTGGGAATCAGGAGTTCTTTTAGTGATCATCTTGTTTCTTATTTTTGTCCTGATTGTGCCCTGAGCAGTTTTATGACTGAATAAAAACAAATAAAATCAACATAAATTGAAAAATCGTCCTAAATAATCGTGATCTCAATTTCAGTCACCATAATCGTGATTATTATTTTTGCCATAATCGAGCAGCCCTATTTTGAAAGATATTAGTTAATTCTTGAGCTGAGTGAATTCCAAGTGATGAAGCAGCGGTATTTGATGCTTCAGTGCGACTGATGACTGATCCTGTTGAGCAGGGATTCCCAAAGTGTGGTGCGCGCACCCCTGGGGTGCGCGAGCTGCCGCTAGTGGGTGCGCGAGGTGAAAAGTGTAATGGCTGCGGAGCTCAGAGTAGTCTGTCATGTGTCACCATTATTGTAGAAACTCATTTGTGGGTGGACCAAAGAAAAAGTAAGT